>NC_132802.1:5230000-5530000 GCF_048594095.1 Paramormyrops kingsleyae | reverse complement strand
AATAAACCACTAACTTACGTGTACTATTAGAGCATTTATGTCATTTATTTAAACTTTATTTTACCAGGTAAATTAACTGAAAACCAGTTCTCACTGCTTTACGTGATATTCGGGAGAAATAGCAGATTACGCATGGGAACTGCCTGGGATACAAACGTCATGCGTGTAACTAAACTCTTCAGCCAATAAGGGCAAAGGTGTGTCGTGACGGAGGCGGTTCCAGTTTGTGCAGCCGGGTGAGAGGTCGCAATGCATCTAACCGTAATGCATTGCGTCAGGATCAGAATGTGTTGCTTTAAGCCAGCGCTGTAAGCAAGTCGAACGCAGCCAATGACCGGACTGGGGAAACAAACTGAAACGCGGACTTAATACAGAGGACTAATGACAACAACCAGAAACAGCTGATCACATAGGGATCCCACACGAGGTTAACGAGGGGGCGTGGCACACGGAAGGAGCGGACGATCGGAGCAGGACAGGGGTAATATTGGGATAAGATCTTTATCGTTTTGGAAACCATTAAGAAAAAAATGCTCTTCTTGTTTTATCCTGTTCATTTTATGTTTAAATGCTAAAAAAAAAAAAAAACATATTTAGGTGTAATGTTGGGGGGCCGGGAACCAATTAATTGGTTATCCATTATTTCTTATGGGAAAAACTCGATCAGAACTCAAACTTTTTAGGATTCGATCTGGAGTCTGGAACGGATTAAGTTTGAGTTCTGAGGTACCACTGTATTGCCCTTGAGCAAGGCCCTTAGCCAGAAAAATGCTCCAGGGGGTGCTACATAAGTGACTGACTACACTTTCAATCAATGTATATGTCTCAAACGAGAACGAGATGGGATATGTGAAAAATGAAAACATTTCTGTGTACCTAAACATACTGCAGATCACTGGTGGACTCAAGGTGGGGGGCAGTTGTCCCCCGGTGCCACCATGGAGGACAAACTGTTACTAAAATATCCTTCATAGTGGAGAAAACGCCATTTTTGGCTGCCCTTTACATGATTTAGTGCCATTTAGGGTGCCCCCTTCATGTGAGATGATGTGCCCAATATAGAGCAAGGAAATGTGATGAAGTGTCTTACTGAGTGCTGTTCTACCTGAGAAAATGTGATGCAATGCACTATACCGTGCCCTAACAATCGTTTCAATGGTCTCTATGGATACTCTTCCAATGGAAAAAGGTGTTGTTATGAAGTGCCCTCTGTACCACCCCAGCATCATTAGGTGTCCCTAAGGGTGCCCTTTCCAGTTGAGAAAATGGGATGCAGTGCTGTAAAGGATACCCCTGTGTGCCAAGAAAACATGAAGAAGTGCCCAAATAGGTACCCTTCCAGTGGATAAAGATTCGATTTAAGGTCCTTCCACAACATCTCATTGGGGTTCAAAACTGGACTTTGACTCGGCCACTCTGCAACCTTGCAACATTTTTTGTTCAGCTATACGGAGTTGGATTCGCTCTTATGCTTCTGATTGTTGTCCTGCTGCCTGTGATGGGTTGGCGCCCCACCCAGGGTTGTTCTCTGTCTTACACTCATAGCCTCCAGGATAAGCTCCACTTAGTCCACTGTATCTAGCCCGCGTTTCAGTTTGTTTCCCCAGTCCGGTCATTGTATTGTCCATCTGCGTTTTGCATGCCTTACCTGTAATTAAACCCTGTATTCCCCGATACCATGACGTCTGCGCCTTTGTCTCCATTCTGTCCCTGCTCGGCATGGCAATATTATTATAATTAAATGTAGTAATGGTTTATTATTAATGATATTAAAATAATTAATAAGAAATCTTTATTTTTAAATGTATTTATTATATATTACTGTTACTGTCTATCATTGTCTAAATGTATTTTTACTGACTAAATATATGTATTCAGCTAGTGTAAACATGCACGATGCTATCACAGCGAATGCGAGGCTAAGACTGAAGCATTACCCTTTGTTTCCACTGAGAGACGTGCCACGTGACTCATTTCCCTGCGCGTACAAGTTATCTTAGGTTGGCGTTCATGGTTCGACTTCTGAGATTCAGATTGACTTCTTGTGCTACGTTCACACCGCGAGCGTCCTGAACGCGACGCTAGCCAACGCCGGAGACGCTCTCTGACGTCATAGAGTGGGCGGGGACAAGGCCGCTCAGAATGCCAGGCTCTGAGAACTTTTTAAAGGGGTCGCAAAACAAACAAACGTGTAGCTTATATCTTTGCACCGACTCCTGATAGGACATAATTTGTCAAATAAATATTGTTTTGGGACCAGTTATTTGCATTCCCACTTAAAATCAAGCGTTCTGGAGGGAAAATGTTACCTATAAATAGTGTAGCGCTTCTTTTCAAATTTACCTTGGATCACAATGGATGATCGCCAAGTAGTTGCTTGTGCTTTATGTTTCTTTAGTTAACATAAATAGTACTTAAAATGTTTCACGACAGTTCTACTAAAACACATAATTATGTTTTGACAAACTCTAATGCTATAAATAGGTTTAACATTACCGACAATTTGCACTGTTTTCTCTGCTATGACGCCAAAATTACTACTGATCTCCTTCCTTTTTCACAAAAAAATATATTATGCACTTCACCATCTCACCTGGAACACCGATTGTTTCGGACACTCTGGTCCATGCCTCATTTTTTTTTTATTTATGTCCCTGTATGCAAACAGAGACACATCATATATAACTGGCTACCCGGCCACAGCAATAATAAGTCTCTCCTCCATTGTGCCTAGGAACGGTTGGGTCGGAACAAAAGTTTACACGCTTATGTTCTGCGGCGCTTTCTTTAGCGGAGCATCTCTACATTCCCATTGGTTGCCGCCCAACCGCGTCACAGCTCATTACCATAAAGTTGACTGGATTCAACTTCTGTCTGACGCTCCCGCCGCCCAGATCGCGACGCGCCGCACCGCGCCGCTCCTCGACGCCTCCCGACGCTCCCTCCCATAGAGAATGAATGACTTCCGGTCGCTTTGACGCTCTCGCCGCTCGCAGTGTGAACGTAGCATAGGTCATTTTTTTTCAAACTGGTTGGTTTGACTTTTAAGAAATTCAAGTTCTAATGAGTTCGAGTACTGAGGTACCACTGTACAATGTGACTATTCTGCCAACCATGGTATTAAATCAGTAACCTTCTGATCATAGTTTTAAAACACTGAGCCACACACCATTCCCAAAATCATGAGGTTCAACCAAGATTTTAAGTACAGTAGGACTCTTAAAATCCTGCATGCTAGTACCAACAATACAACAGTACCAACTACACAACTGTTTGTCTTTTCCAGTGAAGCTTGTCCATGTTTTGAAACTGTTGTCATGATTTTTCAAGATTGTTAAAATATTTTTCAGCTTTTATAACCAATGCAAATGATTTTTAGCATCACTGAAACACTGTTAGTTGCCTCATGTTCCTCTGAAAACTCAGTTATCAAAGTGTTGACTTTTTGGCCATCGGGAACACTGAGAGATTTCCTAGTGAACCAACGATGTTTCTGGACAGGTTGAGCTGCCGTGCACATCCTTTAAAATTCTCAGAAATAAATGTACATGCTTGGTGTAAACCAATGAAAAGATTCCACAGTGTTCTGGCTGGGCACGACGAAGGATCCACATTGTGGATCAAAAACAGGATTTTTTTTAACTGAAAAAAATATATAAGAAACAAAAGGACCACAAGGGGTCAAAAACACAGCAGGTAAAAAACAAAAACTGAGGCATGGAGCAATACAGGTGTCACGAAGGGTGCAGGCAAGCAGGCGAAGGAAATAACATGAAACAGCTGGGAACAATCAGGGTTTCACATGAGGTAAATGAGAGGGCATGGCACATGAGAGGGTGATACGAGCAGGGCATGGTATAACCCCCCGTCCAAAAGGCGCAAACTCCGGGTGTGCCCCAAGGGAACGAGGAGACGGGACTGGGAACACAGGACCTGGAAAACAAGACCAAGAACATCAACGAGGGACCGGGAACAGGACAGACACACGGAACAGGCACAAAGGTAGAAACCAGGACAACAACTGACACAGAACGGGAAATGCAGACAGGCACACCAAAAAATGAGTCACCGAGGGAACACAAATGGGAGGAACGAAAGGTCCAGGAGGGAACACAGAGTGATGAGGAGACAAAGGAGGCTGGAAGGGAAAGGACGGGGGACAACAGGGAGCCCGGAGCGGGGGGACCCACAGGCAACCGAAGAGGCGTCGGAGACGGGGCCGAAGGCGGCTGACGAGTCATCGAAGGGGGACCCACAGACGACCGCCGAGCAGGAGCCAGAAGACCCACAAGCACCCTAGGAGCCATAGCCAAGGAGACTGAGGGCGAGCCGGGGGGCAGGGTGGGCGGGACTCGACCCCTGCGCAGGTGTCCTCTCCCATTCCAGGACACCAACAGGTGGGGACCTGACCAGGATCGAATAAGTCGGCGACGGTCGTGGCGACCTCTCAGCACGGGCAGGTCAGGTACATAAAGCACGGGCAGGTCAGGTTTGGAACAGTCGGGGGTGGAGCATCGTCCTCTGGCATGGGAACCTCCGGGGGAACAGCCGGTACGGGCGGCGCAGGAACCTCCGGGGGCGCAGCCGGGACGGGCGGCACAGGAACTTTGAGTGGCGGCGGAACATCATCCACCAGCACAGAAGCCGCTGGCTCAGAAACAGCGGAGGGCAACTTTAGCAGCAAGCGTGGCCCCTTTAAGGACCTGTGGGACCCGCGGGATGACATCCCGAACTGACCTGGCCCCTTTATGGGCCAGGCGCGTTCCCCAGAAGGGATGAGCTGCTGGCACGGGCAGCATAGTGGCCGAGTTGCGGGCTTCGGTCACTCGCCTACGGGAAGCAGTGGTGGCGACATCTGCAGGCAACACCGCTGGGTTTAGGATCGGGAGAGGTTCCTCCCAATATCCAGCGGGGGTAGAAGCGGCGATGGAGACGGCCCTCAGGAAGATCGTCGGCTCCTCCTCTGGTCTCCGCTCTTTCAGCTTCTTCTTTTTTCTCCGGCTTGTTGTTGTCCATGGAGGTTGGGTCACTTCTGAGAGGACGGACGGAGGATCGGCATCCGTTCCGCTATGCAGCGCAACCAGCTGGGTCCTCCCTTCTGTCACTCTATGCACCAGTGCCGGAGATTCTTGTTAGTGAGGTGCGCGTTCCCAGGCGGAGACATCTTTTGTAAGATGGTCCCGCTCCGGCTGGCTAGATCCAGTGCTACTGGGTCACCCTGGACCTCGGGCTGATTTAGCCAGTAGATGACCTCCTGTTGCATTGGTTCTTGGTTTGTGGAGGCTCTTCTTCCGCGAGGTCTGTCATTCTGTCACGATGGGTGCAGGCAAGCAGGCAAAGGAAGCCGTAGATGCACACAAACAGGGTTTATTATGGGGTAACACTCCAAAACACAGCAACATTAATGACAGACTTAGGGAAACGTACTCGAACGCGGACTGAAATACACAGGACAAGCCGGAAATAACATGAAACAGCTGGGAACAATCAGGGTTTCACACGAGGTAAATGGCACATGAGAGGGTGGTTCGAGCAGGGTATGACAACAGGAACACCAGAGTAGTACAGCAGCAAACAGAGAACAACAACAGTTACAAACACACATAGCGAGAGCTTCAACAAAGGACAGGTATGGACTATTTACAGAACACTAAGGACTACAACTAATAAGAAACAGGTGAGCATAATCAAGAATCACTACAGACACAAACACTAGGAAAGACTAGAATCATGATGCAGAACATAATTACAAACAGGAGATAAGGAGCAAAAACAAGGAACTAACAGAAGTACACTAACATAACCTACCCAGGGGTATACAACAAAAGACAAATGTTGAATGATAAATAATTGAGGCTGGTTTCTCTCATAGCTATACGCTCAGCCCACTGAGTCACATAGTAGCCCAGGGAACAAGAGCACACACTACAAACTAAAATAAACCTGGGAAATTATGGAAGATGGGATGACCAGCAACACCTGCTGGCCAAGCAGGGAAGCGACACTTGGACCAGGGCAGGACAGGGACCGATCCTGACACACAGTTTAAATACCTCTGCCCTACAGTATGTCGCAGTGGGTTTCTAGTGTTATAAACATGCTGTTCCTATTTGAAATAAATACAAAATAAAGTTGGATTAGGCTTATGCATGTACCTGATTCCAAAGCTAACGCTGATGCGCAGTGCTTCACATGATACCACTGTTAATGTGGCCAGCTCAAGCAGCTGCCATAAGTCTGATATTCTTAAGCTTTTAGCAATCACGATACCACTACTGATTATCATTTTAGTAAGTGGAGTCAGTTTTCAGTTGAAATTGTGTGATTACACACTTTTGGATACTGTTCCCGAAAGTTTCCATTCCAGCAGGAATCTTATGGCTGATTTAGTATTTTGTCGCCCGTTTTTATGAAACTAGAATAAATTTTAAGCTCCATGTTGTTCCAGGGACAGTTCTATTCCACCCCTGCATGTACTTCTATCATATTTTTCTTTTACATTGTCTTGCCCCCTGTATAGGCTTATGTAATGGCCAAGGTACTATAAAGTGTAATAGAAAGGTTAGGCAGTATAAGAGACAACAACTACAATACAATACATACAATAATAACAATAATAATCACCATCAATGTTATACCACATCTAGATTCGTTCATACTATTAGTGAAAGATAATAGTACTTCTTGATCTTATGTATACCTCTCCTTACCAGTGATTTTAAATTCATCTAGAAAAGCTGTAGGGAAAAAGCAATCGAAACGCCATAAACATTTCAGTAGAGGGCGCCATACGATTATCATTTTAGTAAGTAGTCGCTGAAGAGGTAGGCTTACCCATATAATTAGTAGTTCGTTTCAATATCAGTCATTAATATATGGTCTTGTGTTCTTTTTTCAAATAATTTTAAGTTTAACTTGAAAATTGTTTCAAATTTTCTTACTATTCATATTAATTGACTGATATCATTGTTTTTTACTCATCAGTACAATCAACTTTCTGTCCGTTAGAGATTTCCATGTCTGCAGCTTGCAGCACTTTTATTGAACACTCAATGGAAATGTATGCAAATTTTTCTAAAGTCAGACTTGTTTTAAGTCACGACCCCGTTCCCGCCATCTCCCTATTACATTTACCCCTAACCTTACCTGGTAAGTAATAATACTTAAAATATTTCTGTTTCGAAATGCATTGGCATTTACAAGTGTTGTGATAGCAAACAGTACTGCGCCGCAAATAAACAGGTTCATTTATCACAGAAATCTCCTGTAGCCACACCATGAGCTCATCTCAGCCGTTCAGAGATGAAAGTAGTGTTTCAAGGTTTCCGAATATGTACTTCCTCTTATGCTCTCGTATATTTAGTGCTTCAAAGATGCCTCCCTCTGACAGTTACATTTATACTCGCGTACATACGTGAGGCTTCACGGATAACGGTTCATTATTTTAAATTACCTGCCTTGGTTTTCACCTTCAACCCTAAACATGAAATACTGTAACTGACTTTATGAGATCTGAATGTTAAAAACAAACAAACATGAAGCTCACCATTTTGTTCTTCCTGTGGGTAAGTATATCATTATTTGTGTTGTTAGTATTATATATAGCATTAGTAGTATTAGCGAAAGATGTAGTGCTTGTGCTTATTGTTCTTATGTACCTTTACCAGAAGAACTTCCATTATGATTTAATAATCTCATCGGTGAGGCATGCTGATATGAAAATAATTCGTTCATTAAACACTTATAGTAGGCTAGTCCCTACGTATCGCCGTAGGCTAGTTTGTACGTTATAGGCAGTGCCCAGGTTACGAATTTGTGGGCAAGTCGCAACAATAAGAATTGTACTTATTAATGTTTATATAAGGATACTTGATAATAATAATAATTATACATATGGTACGAAGTAAGGTACTGTCATATACTGTACCTCGAGCCGACGAACCGCTTAAGCCGCGCGATGTTTGCACGAGCATTATTACGAACCATTCTATTTAATTCTAAATTTTAAAATAGGCTTAATGACAGTTCGTTCCGAAGTACGAGTTGTCCAAAAGTCGAGTTTTAGTTCGTACTTTGCTAACTTATGGGTCCATCTAAGATTATTCATGTATTCTTCAGAGGTGTCATGAGGTTGAGTAGCATCAGATTCACAGACATAATTATTCCCCGCTTTTTGGAGATATTCCATACGTTAAGATGTACATGTAGGCTAAGTATTTTTTCTGTTCATCGCCAATGGTTCCAGGGAGTTTGTTTCTCCTTATGGGAAAACGGCTACATGCCGTTATATATATGTCATAGCTCCAGTTTCTAAAAAGATTGTTATATGTTTTATTTCATATGGTTATATTGAATTCAGTTGTGTTAGCTGAATAAGTGTTCTATGTGTGTTTAAAACATGTGGTCTTTTAAATGGTCTCTTAAACGTAATCTCATTATACAGAAATAGTTTACTGTAATAATACTTTTTGTCCATCTGACTCAATGTTGTGGCATAGTTTCCCAATCTAAGATATTTATTTAACAAAAAAAATTTCATTTCCTATATCATAACTTCCCAACAACTACAATTCTGCGAAAATGACATCATTCATAATTTTGTCCTACTCAACAAGATTCAACATACTGTTGATCAACAATGTGCCAAAGACTTGGGGTGACTTTCCCAAAGCCTTCTTAACACTACGTCGTTCGTTAGTTCTATCTTTTAACACAGAACTTAAGAACGACGTAGCGTTAAGAACGCTTCGGGAAACTCACCCTTGATCACATTAATTGTACCCTTACCTTAATTATTGTACCAAATGCCTAAAAGTATATAAGCAGGTACAGATTATTAAAACATAATTCAACAGTAAGTTAAAGGATTCTGCCTTACATTAACCTGGACTGGTCTGGCCTTAGTCATTGAGGTAAAATGCCAGGCTCAAAAGATATCTTTAAGTCTCTCAGAAGATGGCTGATGCTTGTTAGTGTGGGATGGTTTCACAGCCATTTCTACGCAGTTTCACATCAGTCATTATATTGCCCAAAACCCTTACAGAAAGGGAAAATAATGGGCACAGAGTCCTAACCTCCAGAGTGACACATCACCCCACTCCACCCCATTCTGCCCCGTGATGAAGGGAATTTATTGGCAACTCTTGCCACAATTAATGTCAATGTGTTTAAGGGAGCTCTCAGAAAGAGCCATTGCTCTCAAAACATGACTGCTGTTTGCAGGCAACACCAAGGCAAAGAATTGTTTTATTTTAGTAAAGAGAGGCAAGGACTGAATCAAAAACTTAAGACACTAATCATTTTGAGATTAAACACAAAGATATTGTAAAAGTTTTCTTGTCAGTAAAGACAAAGAGAAGTCAGGGACCTGATAATATTTGTGGCCAATTGCTTAAATCGTGTGCTAAACAATTATGCCCAATATTCTATCATATTTTTAACGAGTCTTTACAGAATCAGCATGTTCCAAAATGTTGGAAAGATGTTGTTGTTGTCCCTATCCCCAAGATTAAAAGCCCGAAGACTTTAAATGATTTTAGACCTGTTGCTTTGACATCTATTGTAATGAAAACCTTTGAGAAACTGGTGAGGTCTGAAGTTATAAGGAAGACAGAGAAGGACTTGGATCCTCTGCAATTTGCTTATAGACCTTTTTGTGGAGTTGAGGATGCCACAGTCACTTTAATGAATTTGCTTTTTAAACATCTTGAGGGAAAGAGAACACATGCTAGGCTCTTATTTGTTGATTTTTCATCTGCTTTTAATACTATGCAACCCCACATTTTAATAGAGAGGTTTTTAGAACACTTTAACTTAAGTCCTAACCTTATGGGCTGGATTTTAGATTTTTTATCAAACAGAACACAGAGAGTGAGAGTGAATAATACTCTGTCTGATTTAGCATGTTCGTCTACTGGTTCTCCACAAGGATGTGTTCTGTCACCTCTGCTGTTCATTCTTTACACAAATATGTGTCGTAGCAGAAGGGAGGACAGATTTTTTTTTTTTAAATATGCAAATGATTCGGTTGTTGTTAGTCTGTTGAAGGGCAATGAAACCTGCCATGGTGAAATTATATGTGATTTTGTCCAGTGGTGCGATGAATCCTTTCTGCAAGTGAACATTTCAAAAACTAAAGATATGCTGATTGATTTTAGGAAAGAACCTTTAGTACAAGAATTGACAACTATAAAAGGTCAGATAGTGGAATGTGTGGATACCTATAAATATCTTGGCACAGTTAATGACAGCAAATTGACATTTGATGCAAACTGTGAGGCTGTCTATAAAAAGGGAAATCAGCGCTTGTTTTGCTTGAGAAAACTGTCGTCTTTTTATATTGACAAAACACTGTTGATCCTTTTTTATCGAGCTTTTATTGAATCGGTTTTATCCTTTTGTATGGTGTCTTGGTTTGGAAATTTGTCTCTTAAAAATAAGAATTGTCTGAATCAAAAGTGAAGTGGTCTAGTAAGTTAATGAGAGAGCAGCAGGTGAATCCTGAGATGTTGTTTTCCAGGCAGGTACAGAGTCTATCTGGCTCTATATTAAAAGATACTTCTCATCCACTACACTATGAGTTCCAGCTGCTTCAGTCAGGACAAAGATATAGCCTCTATGTAAAACAAAACATTTTAAGAACAGCTTCATCCCTATTGCTATAAGCCTCCTAAATAAGTGAATGAGGTATTAGTCTTTTATGTGGAATGTGGAATTATGGTTATGTGATTATGCTATAGTGTTATTCTTGTGACTCACTTTACTGCAAAGCAAATTTACCTTTGGGTACGAATAAAGTTGAACTGAACTGAACTGATTACTGCACTCTGGATGAATGAGTCAATATGGTAATTTAGCCAGAAAGCCAGACATTATGTTTGGTGTGAACTAAAAAACTACTATTGAAGACATTTGGCAGATTGTGAAGCATTATGGTTTGGACCTAAGGGTTGCAGGGGGTCCGGACCCTATGGGCACAAGGCAGGAAAAAACCCAGGATGGGGCACCGACCCATTGTAGGGCACAGTCACACCCCATTCACACCTACAAACAATCTGGTAACTCAGATGCTTAACCTCAGCATGTTTTCACATTGTGGGGAGAAACCAGAGTACTCAGAGGAAACCCCACGATGACAACATGCAAACTCTACAATCCGAGCTGTGGTGGAGACTCAAACCCTGGTCGTAGAGGTGTGAGGCAGGAGTGCTAACTACTGTGCCGGCTGTAAAATCTAGCAAAATGTTTATGAACAGACAGAAAACAGAAACAGCATGTTCTTGGCAGGGTATGTTGGTGGGGGTCCGAAAGATATTGTCTTCCTAGTGTTCTGTCTGACCCTGACTGGAATACTTGACAACGTATCTTAAATCTCAAAGAAGTAAATGATAACCAAAGTCAGCTTCATTTATTATATTATACAGTGTATAATTGCTTCATAAATCATCTACTTAATAATTATACATCATGTATCTTTTTAAATTATGTTCTCAGTACTTCAAGGCAAACAGTTGTATTGTTGCTGTTGTATATCCTGTGAAGCAGTTGATGCGCACCTTTCCGTTGCTCTCACGTTTGGCAGATGAGGTCATTTGTTTGTGCACTGACAGGTGTTCTCATGGCACACAGTGCCTCTGATTTTTTTTGGCTGTTCCAGATTCAAGCGTCAAGAAGGGCCCTGCTGTGGCACCCTGGAACATGACACTTAATGGTCTACTTGCGCTAGCACGGTGACATAATTCCATTTAAAAGTATAGCTGCTCAAGCATTTCTGGTCATCACTGCGATCAGCTCTAAAGACGCTGTCGACGGCTATACAGAGTATACAATATGAGGAATGATACATGCCCAAAAGGTTTTAGAAATGTCTCATGACCATCCATGACAAGTTCGACATATATACACTGAATACCAATAACATAAAAAAATTTCGTTTGACACATCGACTTGTTTCTCCAATTGTTAGGCAGCTAAAGTGCTGTTAGCTAAGTTAGCTTCAGTCATTTTCTTACCTTCCTAGTTGTATATATCTGATGATGTGTAGAATTTGAAGCTTTTTTTTCCAGCTTGTATGGTTTTGAAGTTTTGTTGTCATATGTACAAAGTACTATGAAATTCTTACTTGAATGCCTTCTCCACAGACTACAGACAATTAACAGGAGCATACAAAGTTACAATACAAAAAATACTACAAGTATAAAATACTACAAGATCTCTAACAACATATAATTCAACATGAGGTAGTAAAGCGATATGTGGCAGAGCAAAGTAGCACTATGAAGTGGGTAGAATATAGAGGATACTGCAGCAGTACAGAATTGAGAATAAAATACATATAAATGGTACTTTGCTTGTCTTCTTGAAAATACGATAAACATTATTGACGTTTCTTTAGTAGCTTGTGGAGGCAGCAAGTGTAAAATATTTCAGACCACAACTTCATACGAACAAGTAAGACTGGAAACGAAAAAGCTGCCTTACACTCAACCCGGAGGCGTTTGTGCAAATAATACTGGAGTAATATTCACGCATTGCAGTTTTAATCCCCTATAGAAGCATTGTGGGCAGTGGTGGAATGTAACAAAGTATTTGTACTTCATTACTGTACTTAAGTACATTTTTACGTATCTGTACTTTACTTAAGTAAAAATAATAATGCATACTTTTTATTTTACTCCATTACATTTTGCGGCAATTATCTGTACTTTCTACTCCACTACATTTCTACAATTTATGCCGTTAGTCGTTACATTTTATGAACACAATTTCCTCAAAATCTTGCATGAAAAAATAGCCTATTGCGTTCTGGTGTTGTTTGCCATTTCCTACTAATCAGGTGACTTAATTAGTTCCAATGATGGCAGAGCGCGCGTCAATTAGCAGCACGAGCTGGTAGACTGGCTTGATTTCAAGAAGACGAGACATTCAACATGGTGCCACCCCACCACTAGTGTTTGGTTACTGTTGTGTTTCCCTTTTACTGCTCTTAACAGATGTGTTGAACAGTTTTGCAAGTACATAAATGATTTAAAGATATATCATGTCCTGATTGGTTTATCTTAATGGTATATTAGTGGGTAATACCTAGTAGATAACTTGTCATCCACATAATTCTAAGTTAGGGTACACACAATATTGCAGAGTACATGCACAATAAGCACACCAAACTTTCCAATACACATATACTGCGTAGTTGCTTGTAATTATTACGAGCAATGACATCGGTAGAGGCGTAAGTCAGTATATCTACTATTCTTTTACAAAATGGCACACCCCAGACGTTGAGACAAACCATTGTGTGAGTACTTTTACTTAAAAAAATACTTTAAAGTAAATTTAAAAGTAAGTACTTAGTACTTTCACTTAAGTAAGATTGATGTAGCACTTCTACTTTTACTTGAGTACATATTTTGCGGGATACTTGTACTTTTACTTAAGTACTAAGCTTCAGTACTTCCTCCACCACTGATTGTGGGTAACTATTTGTCACACTATCCCAATGAATGCGTTTTTCTGTGTGTCCTACAGCTTTTACCATTTATGCAGCTGAATATATTTTTGAAGAAACTTAATTTTCTAGCTCGGGGTACATGACTGGGGTCCTGGTCCTACTTGGAGCCTTCTGATTGTCACCAGAGCTTAAGTTGAAAAGGCCTGTGTTGCTTTGAAAGAATCCAGTGGAGTGCACATGAACTGACTCCTGGTCACCTGGGCTTTGGGGAACTAAAGTTTAGTTTTAGGGAACTAATGCTGTGTGAGTTTTTGTTAAGTTGCTTCCTCAGGCATGGACGCTGTCTCTTAGTCTTCCTCCTGTCTCACAGGTTGTGCCCCTGTCCCTGGCCTCTTTGGTTCCTACGGACAGCACCCCTGCAAGCATGAAGTATCACCCTTTGAACAGGGTGGGCAGACTCGCTGTGCATGAAGAGGTTGGAGGGACAGAACTCAAGAGAACCAAGCGGAACCCCACTGAATGTGAATTTAAGTGTCCTCCTGGTGAGCCAAGCCTCCCTCCAACTTGAACTTAAAAAATGATTCTGCATAAAGATGCTGGCAATTAAACTAGCGTATACTATAGCACCACTTAGAAGCCTACTTATTAATTTTGAATACCTGCCATTGACCAATCATTGGCCAAAGAGTTTAATATTTATTACGGATTTAATATTGCAGTCAGTATACAAATACAGTTTTCTGAAACCTTATGGTAAGTTCTTTGAACAAAACACGGCACAATGATATTCTTTATTACAACATTATAAAGGACCAATTGAATTTTGAATAGTAACTGGTAAAGATGACCATGAATGTTGAGTATGTAATGATGTGGTTCCTGTTCTCTCTTGCCCTTGCAGGTTTTTACAAAAATAGCAAGGTGCAAGAGCTCTGTACAGAACAACGATCGCACTGTTCCCCTTGCACACATGGCACCTACACTATAATTGAAAATCAATTATTATCCTGTATCCTGTGTACCCCTTGTGATGAGAAAGGTAAACAGATTGCAAGTAGTCATGTACTGTTAACTGGACATGGTTGTCATGAGCAGACTGGATAATTACTGGTACCCCAGTAGTCATTGGTAGAGTTGTGGGTCAGGAGAGGTGATGTGTGGCTCTGTGGTTGGGACTCTTTGCCCACCAGTTCAAATCCTATGACTGGCAGAGGGATGTCACTGTTGGGCCCTTGAGCAAGACCCTTAGTCCCAGTTGCTCCAGGGACCAGCTGACCATGCACACTGAACTGCATGTCACTTTGGATAAAAGTGGGAGCTAATAAATGCATGGTTGTGTCTCTACGACTGTCTGTCAGTCTGAGCCAGGAATCAGTCAGAGGATGTTCAGAGTTGGTTTTAGGAGGCAGTTAGAAGGAACAGAATGAGTGCTTGAGGGCTGTTCTGCTTTCTGTCCTCAGGGTCACGAGTCGTGAAGAGCAATTGCACCAGCACGTCCGACACCAAATGCGACTGCAAAGAAGGGTACCAACGAATAAACCACACTGAAGAAATATTTGAATGTAAGGGGACAGTGTGACTGGCAGGTGTCAGCATTTCTGACGCTGAGTGATGTATATGTATTGTATAGATCCTTATGGAAAGAATAAGTACATTTTCCTGTTTTCCCAGACTGGCAGCCACGTTATGTGCCCCATGTGCCGGTTATGGCTGTATACCTTAATTAGAATTTCTCGCTTCATTCCTGCATTACAAAATTTGAGGTTTCATTATCTTGCATGGAAGTTTTGAGTCTAATCATATTTTTTCCCAACTAATTGTAATTCATTTTTCCTTTTTTCCCCCTTTCCTCAGGTGAATGGATACACAAGTAAGTGAACCAAATACCAAGGCAACACTCTTACTATCAAGTAAAAAATAATAATAATGCAAACCTGCTAATATTTTATTGTCATATTCTGTCAATCAGACAGGTACTGGGGTAAATATAAAATCAAAATACCAACCAAAGAGTCGTTAGAACTTTGTGCACAAATGAGTACAGACGTTCCTCTACTTACGAACTTTCAGACATACGAACGAAGAGGACTGTAAGTCCAAATTGTGTTCATTGGGCTCCCATTTCCTGTCCGCAACATCAATTTTTTTTCTGCGCACCAATTCCACCCAGTATGACTTCCGGCCACTACTCCCGCCGCGCCAGCATCGTAGCGTATGTACTCCCAGTATCCTAGTCCTTAGTACTTGCGTATACCCTTAAAATGATGTTGAATAACGACGTACGGACATTTCAAGTTACAAACGGCCATTCGGAACGTATCTCATTCGTAAGTAGAGGAGCGTCTGTATTCGCCCAGTGCCAGTACTGTAGGCACTGACTTGTAACTCAAAGGTTGCTTGTGAACCTGAACTGCATCAGCTATGTACGTAGGTCAAAGCAGTCTCCTTACACACTGATTATCCTTCTCTAAGACTGGACTATACCTCACGGAGGAGTCTGTAAGAAACTCACTGTACTCCGCTACCCTTCAGAGGTGATTAAAAAGAAATCTGAAATTAATCAGTAACCTTTGGGCTTCATAATTTTAAAAAGGCTATCTTGAATCACTTTAAAGGGAGCAAAGCAAATAAATTTCTGCAGAGACACCCATCAGTGAATCATTTAACATTTAATACACCGCCCACTTGTACCTCAGGAAGTTGAATGTTGCATGACAAGCCATTCTCTCTGCACTGTCAGTCTGTAAGTAATGCCTTCTTTTCTCATGTCTTCCCCTCCCAAGACCAACGCCCACTGTTCCTACTACTAAAGCTGCTTATACCACAAATAAGTCGACAGGTATTTATACCAACAATAGCACCTGAGTACATTTGAAACCAAATTAATTAGACCTGAAAAAAATCTAACCTTACTTAAAAAATAATTTTCTTTCGAAAAAACCACCAGCAGATCATACTACAAAAAACGCAGATCATCTTGGGCTGGCCAGTTACGTCCTCCTCATCATGACAACGGCGTTTCTTCTGCTGGGGGCCACGTTGGCCCTGACCCTGTGCTGCCGCACCCAGCTGGGAAGGGAGTCCAGCAGGCAGCACTTCCTGAAGTCCAAACTCCTTTACACAACCGTGCAACTACCTCAAGAGATACCAAATTATGCCTCTCCAAGTAGGTGTCTATGCGAAAACAAACTGCATTTCAGTAAATATGGCCGAATGCCAGTTAAATTACCCAAATTAATAATGCAGGGTTAATCATTAAAATTTCATATTTTAAAATACATAAAATACATCTAATGGGAATGTTGCATGGCCCTACCTTGTAGGGGTCTCTGCTTGTGAGTGGAAGGTTGTTGGTTCAAATCTGTTGGCTGTTAGATTGATTTCATCATCGGGCCCTTGAGCGAGGATGATCCAGGGACTGTCTAACCCTGCTTTTTCAATTACACATCACTTTGGATAAAAGCATCAGGCATAACCATCATGTGAATATCTGATTGTGTTTTTGTTTGAACAGATCAGCTGTTTGAAAGTCCAGATCCACTTGTCCAGATCCCCTTGGTAAGGCTGTGTTCTTCTAGTTATGACACCATGTTGTCACATCAAATTAGGCTACACGGCATTTTTATCCATTATTCACTAGTGCTCTCATCAACCATGCCGATTGAGTAAACATCCAAAAGAAGTTTAAACTGAAATATGATGAAATCTTCAACTGACTTTTGATTTGTAAAGAAAAGTTGTTGGTCTTATCACAAATGTCATTATGTGTTGCACATCTCTTCAATATCATACTCTCATGGCTGGTGGCAACAGATTATATTATTGAGTACTTAGCAAATTCATTTCTGTGTTTTGCTGAGGTACCTTTCCAACAGTTTTAAATGCAAACAATATAATGTGTAATTTCTTGTTTACAGAAGTATTTAATAGAAACACACATTTAAATTACAAATGTATAAACTGATAAGAAACTGTTTTGGACAGATACATGCTGTTATTTCACGCACACTTCGGGGAAGCCTAATAAGTAGACTTCCAGTTTAGGCATATTACCACCTGTGTGTATAATGTGAATTCAGTGGAACTCTTGAAACAGCCTTTTACCCAGGAAACACCACATCCTTATCAGTACTGACATCAAAGAAGCTTCAGAAATGATGCTGTTTTAACAAAAGCACTCTGTTAGTGTATCTGTTAGTGCCTTCTGGTACAAAATGCTGAAAAACTACCTTGTGTTTTATTGCAGGGGTCTAGCGATGCTGCGAAAGTCCATCGAGCCAGACCTCTTGACCAACATGAACTTCAAGGTGCCGTTAAAGACTATACACTTCTTTCGCTGCCTGCCTCGCAGTTTATGCACAGTTTGAATGGATTGTAGTTTGCAGGACTATTTATGAATGCTCCTCTTTAATGTGGTGTCCGTGTCAGCCTTGCTGTGATATTGGCACACGGCCATTCGAGCTTAAATACAAGAAGCAGGCACAATAGATATTACATCAAGAAACAAATTAGAGCAGTGTTTCCCAACCCGGTCCTCGGGGACCCACAGACAGGCCACGTTTTTGCTCCCTCCCAGATAGGCCTTGTTTTTGCTCCCTCCCAGATAGGCCTTGTTTTTGCTCCCTCCCAGATAGGCCTTGTTTTTGCTCCCTCCCAGATAGGCCTTGTTTTTGCTCCCTCCCAGATAGGCCTTGTTTTTGCTCCCATGGAGTGTCTCCGGGTCCCCGAGGACTGGATTGGGAAACGGCATTAGAATAACAACATCTGGACTGTATGGCGGATCTTCCACAGGTTCTATAGTCAAGATAAAAATGTACATGTTTATATCAGTTCTGTACCAGGTGACGATCCAAGTTACATGATAATAAAATACATTATTACTATGGTAATACAGCCCAGGAAATGTATTGTTTACAATCATGTCATTCTCCATATTCAAATTCTTGCATTAATCTTATTTACATAACTATTTATTCTGAAGGTTGCAGCCAAAGTGGAGTCTATCCTCGGAAGAACAAGACACAAAGCAGGGAATACTATTACAGGCGGCACATATGCTTTAATGGCAATTAATGGCGACATCAATTGACCCACCCAGCTGCTTTTTAATTGTGCATGGAAACTTGAGGACCCCGGGGAAACGCAGAGGGGACATACAAACTGTAATACATAAAATCCCATTCCATCAGACTGCAATGCTACACCAGTGTTTCCCAAACCAGTAGTAGTCCTAAACAGGAACCCACAGACAGTCTACTTTTTTGTTCTCTCTCAGCTCCCAACACACCCATACCATTTCATGTTTCTGATTGGCTGGGAGCTGAGAGGAGACAATAATGTGGACTGTCTGGGTGTCTCTGAGGCCTGGGTCGGCAAACCCTATTCCAGCATTCGCAAACATGATCAAAAATGAAAAGCAGGAAAATGTAATTGTTAATTTCATGATTCTCAACATCTTTCTACTAGTTTAACTAGTCATCCTTCACTGTTTCTCTGTGATGGTAATAACTATTATTACACAGCATGGACGACTAGGTAATGTATGGTTAAGAGAATGGATGTAGCCTTTTTTGTCACCTAAGGTGGTTAAATACTAAGCTGTATCAGTTGGCGTGAGTGAAGCGCCCGTCCAGAATGTATCACTCTTGCATTTCACATTGAGTGCTGTCTGCTCGTGTGAACTTGCCATTCCGGAAGCATCATATGCAGAATCTTTCTGATAAGGGCTGCATTGTTGGCTTGTTCGCTTAACCAGCTTCAGGACTCGTCAATCATGGGTAGCTAACAGAAGCAAACATGATAAGGATCATAAGATATGTGAACGTGCAACAAAACAGTCTGAAAATTGAGTATTTCTGGCAAGCTGCCTATCAATTATTTATGCATGGGGAACATCTATGGCATTTTTATACATAACAGTCAGTAATAAAAATGACAAGATTTATCTGTTTATTTTTATGTTAAAATCCAGCTTAGCAAAGTGGAAGATCCCTGTATTTTTCTAGAGTATCAATATTTACAGGTTAGGTCCATGTTATCATCATTCATTAAATTAAATCTCATTGTTTCCATGATGGATGCAGAAAAGAATACCGTATATAATCACTAATCAAATGGGAGATCCCAACCCCACAGCCTTGGTTTACTTGATTAGTTCTTGCAGCCAGGTATACGTCACCTGAATACTAGCAAATGAATATCATTCAACAAGATGATCAACATGAATGCAACTACTAATAATACCTCTAGGGGCTTGAAACCAGCTAATTAAATATTACTTGACAATGAGCAAACGTGTTTGTTATTTTTTGTTCTGCAGATCTAAGGGAGGAATCTGTAAGGAGCGATTGGCCAGCATGGGTGCTGTATGCCATCATTGAAAAAGTGCCCGTGCGCCGTTGGAAGGAGTTCCTGCGGCTGTTGCGTGTTCCTGATGGGCAGATGGAGCGTGCTGAGCTGGAGGCAGGACCGTCCTACCTGGAGCAGCAGTACCAGATGTTGCGGCTTTGGAGCCGTAGGGCCGGGGTGCAGCTGGCAGATGTTTATAACGTGCTGCAGAACATGGACCTGTCCGGTTGCGCGCAGGACCTGCAGGACAAGCTGGAGCAGCAGGAGGTGCCGATACACACGAGGTCACTCGCCTACCAGGCCATCGGATGGGACCGTGAGCCCACTGGAGGAACAGGAGAAGCAGCCTGATTTTTTCCACTTTCTCATGGACAAGATCATAAAACCCAGTCAGCCTCGACTGGGTGACAGGTGCCGAGCGGAATGACCACAGAACAAGATTCTTGACTATGTCATGAGCAGTGATCAAAACCACTGGGCCAAGTTTCTTCTTTTGGTTTCTGTCAGACTTAAATACAAACTGCAATCTGTCAGAATGAGGAAGTGTCTACACCCAGAGCTGGGCAAATGAGGACAATTTTTTTTCCTGGTTAAGTGAATCAATGCTGAAAGAGAGTATTTTTTTTTGAAGGGTTTTCTCTTTAAGTCTACTGGGAAAAGTTATTTCCTGGTTTATCCATGCAATCTAGGTAGGCAAAAGTGCACATACACTCATGCCGGCATAGATGTCCGTATGCTAAAGTTAGATAAACAGTAAGTATATTTTATTGTTAGAACAGTACTGTAGGAATGTTCTTACTTGAAACAAGTTGAAGAGCAGTAAAGTTCTGCTATGTACGCAGAGAAGTGTAGCTGTGAAAAGCGGAGTGTCACCCACTGGCAGACCGAGTGAGAAGGGGAAGCTTGCTCGCCTCACCAAAAATGGGAAATGACTCTGCTGTCTTACAGCTCAAGATGAAACTCGTGTGTGGAGGGAATCTGTGGGTGATATTCCAAGGACTGTGGAGGCATTTCATAGTCTTGTATTCTCAAAGGTGAACCCAACCCCTGGGATGCCACAATACCAGATAAAACAAAGATTACTGCTCAAGTATTATTAGCGATGAAACAAAATAAGTTAGGTTTATTTATTCTATTTTATACAATGATGCTTCTTACAACCTACAGTTATACTCTAAGCAAATCCCACTGGCAATGAATGCTTCACAATTTGTTGTCAGCTGTTCAATCACTTTCCTCAGGTTATATCTCCATGGAGTAGGTGGTGCTCCATAGCCAAGAAACTTGAAGTGTTCTCTCTAGTGATGGTTGCACCTGTTTTTGATTACCTATGCTTATATAAAATGTTAAAATGTAGAATAAAAAGGAAAATGATACAATTAAAACAAAATTATACAATATAAATAGTCTAAAACAGCATCAAACAGGTTCACGGGCAAAACAAAAAACAAACAAAAACAAACAGTCAACTCAAGATTGAATCTTTGTGGGCTGTGGTTCAGTGTTTTATGAGTTATGGTTTTAGAATTAATCATAAGTATGTGAAGGATCAATTAGGATGTCCTAGAAATACTGGATGGTTAATAAGAAGGAAGCCAGAGCAGATATACCCCCCAAAAGCCTACCAACAAGAGCTGGACTTAATAGCGGTGAATGATATTCTAGGGCTTTAAGACCCAAGACTAAAGCCTTAACATTGATAACAGGAAATAAAGATAGATAACATCCAAAATCTTATTTCCGTCAGACCAAATTCTTATTTTGATGTATGAGGTGGTTACTTGGTTGAGGTATATAGCTAAGTAGTATCTCGGTAATACCACTTAACTGTATGTTACTGATGTTAACGTGTGTGAGAAAAACTCAAGATGAAGAATGGGTGGCGCACAAAATGAAATGAAATCAATGTATGAATTGTTGTTATTTATGGTATCCATACTGCAAAGTATTTACTGTGAAAATAAACATTAAAATATCTATGTAATGTATCTGAAAAAGAGTCTTAGCTGGATGGCACCTTTCCATTGTGCTGCAATGTAAAAACCAAACGGAGTTAAGAGCCAGCAGTCAATGAAGCGAAAATGCTCTGCGTGCCAAATCGTAACTGTATGGGAAAGGCTTGGTCCCTGACGTCAGGAGACAGGGTTCCTCTCTACCACGGAATATGATGCATGTATGATGTAATGAAGCTTTGTGGAAAATGGCACTCCACTCCATCTCCACCAGTGAAAAAAACTCTTTTTCTTTTCATTACTGTATCATCATGGAATTTCATCTGAGTTTCACAGTTTCCCCACACAGTCCAAAAGCATACTAAGGTGAACTAGAGGTGGCAGATTGTTAATAGGTGTTCGTGTGTGTGTGTGTGTGTGTGCGCGTGTGTGTGTGTGTGTGCGTGCGTATGCGTGCCCTGCCATGGGTTGGCACCCCGTCCTTGGTGACTCTCCGTCTTATGCTCATTGTTTCTGGGATAGACAAAGTAGGTAAACAAAATTAAGGCAGAGAAAAGCAAACAGGGCAACAACAGCTACAGCAGCAGCAACACAGGGCAACAACAGCTACATACACACAATGATCAAATGAAGAACAAGGGCAGGGGGAAGCGCATATATACACAGATATGAGGGACAGGTGTGGGCCAAATACAATCAATTAAACACTAGGGTGACAAGACACAAGTGAGGGTTATAATCACGACTCAAACGCGAGGAAAGGGGTGACAAGCGACACCTGCTGGCCAAGCAGGGACTGATCCTGACAGGAAGGCAAGTAGATAAATATTATGTTCTTTTATTTGTTGGTGTTTTGTGCTTTTTATTCAGAGTGATTATAACACATTCAAATAAGTAAGTTTTCTTGCCTAGGATGTGCATGATAAGAGGTAAGATAAACGAAAGAGAGATGCCCTGTGCAAACAGGCCTACGCATGACTTTTATCGGCAACTGCTGATCTCAACCGGGTGACAGGCAGCGATATGCACATCTGAAACGTGCCAGCTCACCAGCCAGAGGTGGCAGTCGGCCCTATCTTCTTCCTGCGTGTGAAGACAGACATGTACACAACTTCAAAGGCCAACATCAAAGACTGAGAAAAGAAGTGGGAAGGAAGAATAAATAAAAAAGAGCATTATCGCACAACTTTATGACCAGTCTGTACATATAAGCCTATACATCGACGCCTGTAGCTGTACGCATTGTCCCTTGGCATTATGACTTATTTAGTTGATCTTTTTTTATCCTTATTTCTGCAACAGAAACACAAAAAGAGGTGTGCAAATTAATCTTTTTTTTTTCTTCACTGAAGATCACGATTTTCTCATGATTTTTGAGAGACATATTTCTTTATTATCATTGTGTATTAGATATTTTCTTTATGAACATAGAGTTAACATATTGGTATTGCAGACCAATATTTTATCAGTATTCAAAGTTAGCAGCACAAAGACAAAATTGAAATAGTGGAGATGATTGTATTCCAATTAAAATCTGGCCCATAGACCCATCATCTTCACTGCTCTGTGTGTATGTGTGAGTGTTGGGGAGGGGGGGTACTTTGAGATAAAATCCTTCAGGCCCCCCTACATTTACACATATACACATTAATGTGGAATGGTACACACATCTTAAAGTCATAGAAGTCTTCTTTAAAGCACAACAGGACTTAATAGAGTGGCACGTCTTAATCTTCCATCTGCTTGACAAGTACAATAGCTAGACATTCTGGGACCCCTGACAAAATGTGACTGTGGACTAGCACATTCAGTCTTTTTTTAAAAAGACTCCCCCATGGTAGATATAAATTGCAGAGAATTTATAACATTTTAATTATAAATTATAATTTTCAGGGGCTGCTATAAAGTGCTAGGCCCCCTGAATTTGTCAGGGTACTCCTGCAACACCCCCCGGGTATGAACCACCATGTCACCCTATAAAGTAACAATTATATGGTAGAAGTCCTACATAATTGTGTGATTAGTGGCCTGGCTCAGGCAAAATAAGATTTTAACTGACTCTGTAAAAGAACTGACTTTCTGCTGGTGCCAAAGTAAGAGTTGGAGAAATGTGGTCAGTGTGATTTCCTGATATTTGCATTTTGAAAACAAACACCATCTGATCAGAAGGTATGGCTGCTTGTAATTTTTCAGGTCTTTTCCTGGCATTATGAGTGGGCAATACTTCAGTAAACCTATGATGGCTTGGATAGGGTTTTTGCTAAATGTTGAAAACATTAAACATGTTGAAAGCATTCAATGGGGGCGGTGCGGTGGCGCAGTGGTTAGCCCCGCTGCCTTGCAATGGGAGAGTGCTGGGTTTGGTACGCAGGTTGGGCGTAGGACCTAGTTCACATGCTCTCTCTGGGTTGCCTCTGGGGACTCCACATTCCTCCCACAGTCCAAAAGTGTGCATGGTAAATTAATTGGTGACTCTAAGTTGGCCCCATAATTGTGAGTTAGTGTACTCTGTGGTGTGTTGGTGACCGTCCCGGGTTGGTTCCTGCTGTTTGTCCCCCTGCAACCCCACTTGGGATTAAGTGGTTACAGGCACTGCAGTTCCAGTAGATGGTGACAGCCATGGATTTGAGAAACAATAATTAGCGATGGGTTTGTAAAGGATTTTAGTATCATTAAAAGAAGAGTGGCAGAAGAGAGCCAGAAGAGTGGCACAAGAGAGCCAGAAGAGTGGCAGAAGAGAGCCAGAAGAGTGGCAGAAGAGAGCCAGAAGAGAGCCAGAAGAGAGCCAGAAGAGTGGCAGAAGAGAGCCAGAAGAGTGGCAGCTGTTACAGCAGCAAAGGGGAGGCCAACTCCATATTGATGCATGAGAAAACATGTTTCCATGCTGCTGGTAACTAAGCTTCCCATATATGGTGTGTAATAAACCACAGCAAAAATCCTGACCTTCTGCAGAGGCCATCAGGCTTGATAATCAAAATTCCCCACTCTTGAAGAGTTCAATACTTGCACAAAAATTCAATTCATGTACTCCCACAGACTTGAAAAAAATACTTTTTTTTTGGGGTTCTTAATCTCTAACCAGCATGAGCTCTCTGTTCAGGAAGCCACACGCAAAAACGACCACAGGAAGCCGAAATGGGGCGAGGTGTGCAGTTTGTACAAACCAGAAGTGGTGTTCTCGCCGCTTAATACAAAGGAACAGATTCCAGTGAAAGTAACATTTTGCTGTTTGCTTTTTTTTGCGTCATCACTTAATGACTACAAATGCAATGTATATTTTAAGGCACAAATGTAGCTCTAAGATAATCCACATGGTTATGATACAGGCCTATATAAATATCTGTTACAATCATCTGCCCATCAGATTTTTAAACCAAGAGAATTGTCTATACACAACTTAAAACTTACAAATACACATACAAAATATCAGATCTAAACATGAGAGATTACAATGTTATTCCCACCCCATCTCAATGAGAAATATTTTAAAGTTTACTTTAATTTATTAAAATATTATTTTATAAAAAATAAGTAACGTATAAAATAAAAAATATTAACTTTGTAACACAACTTATTTTATGTCTTTTTAACAGCTACATTGACTTAGCAAAATAACAGACAAAAAAAGAAACCAAAAATGTTTTATGGTCACCACTAGATGGAGCAATGACTCCTCTTTAACAATTTAACACGCAACGAAAAACATTCGAACATGACAGTATCAGTACACTCCAGCATTACCCTATATTTATAAAACATACATATCTTTCGCAACATAAATCATTTAGTGACTACTGTCAAATACTGATTACAAACAAAGCTGATTTCAGACTTCAGATTGACTTTCCAAAAAGAAACTGATAATTCAGGCAAGTTTTGATAAACGGTTATCAAACACACACACATAAAAAAAAAAATCCACTTCAGAGAGACAGGTATACAGTCAACAATATAGTAAAATGGACTTTGCATTATGCAGAGCACCCATCCATATATTCAAAATGTATTATAGTATATAATACTCCAGTTTTCCCATAAGAAGTAATCTTGTTAATGTGTCCAGACTGGTCATTCTGCTCTTTTTTAGGACTGGCATGTATGACATTTGCCGTGACTGCATGTCTATGGTGAAGCAGCTGACTGGCATGACTCCACCAGACCATGACCTTCTCCACAGGAATCCGGAAACTGGGACAAAGATGAGGAAGTGAGAGACTTTCCACCCGTGATGCTACTCTGAGGTCCCAGCAAGGCTTTTCCTGAGGAGTGCAGACTGGAGGAATGGGGCTGGGCATGTCCCAGCAGGTGGGACTTGAGGACGCTGCTTGGACCACCTTTCTGTAGGCCCAAACCTTTGTGAAGGGTTAAGAAAGGAGGCTGATGGGAAAGAAGTCATGACAGAATCAGAAGAGGAACAGAGCAGTAAAACTGAGGAAGTCAGATGTTCAATCTCAAGTCCAGCAAAACCTGCTCAATCTGTCCACTTTGTCTTCTGTTTGCATTAAATGCATCAACCAATATTCACTAGGCAAATGTTTTAATGATACTAAATACATGAAACTCACCATCCCATCGCTGCTTGTGCCTGCTGTAACCAAAGAAAAACACAAAATTACATGAAAGAATACTCTGCAAGATATATGAAAAAAGAGCAAGAGAAGCACCAATCAAAGACAGACATCATGCCATGTGACCTAGCATCATGGAACTGCTGCTGCAGGCGAGAGCTGAAGACCAAGGGTCTCCCTGTGTCTGAACATTACCTCTCTTCTTGCTGAGCGTCCAGGCGATGAAGATCAACACTGCAACTATGGCAGGTACTGTAACTGCTCCTACTACGGAAACAGGAACTGTCAAAGGAAAGGAAAAAGGAAAAGGGACAGCTATACTTCACAAATTAGGGGAATGCCATTGTGCTGAAGCAAGGTTTTATAAATATGGGAAAAACACACACACACACACACCACACACACACACACACACACACACACACACACACAAATTTGTAATTATATCTTTGTGGGGACTCTCCATTCATTTCTATGGGGAAAACTCTAATCCCAACATGACGACCTTAACCCCTACCCAGCCCTAACCATAAGTAAACAAACAAAATATGAAAGTTTTTACTTTTTTATTGCAGCCACAGATTTTTGCGAGGACCTGAAAAATGGTCCCCACAAAGTCAAAATAACAAGTAAAATAACATTTGATCTCCACAATGTAATGTAAACCTAATTCACACACACACACACACACACACACACACACAGGCCACTTAATTAGGTACACCTTACTAGTACCAGGTTGGACTTTTGCCTTCTGAACTGCCATAATTCTTTGTGGCATAGATTCAAGAAAGTGCTTGAAACATTCCTCAGAGACTTTGGTCCATGGTGACGTGATACACTATATGGACGCCCAATGTGGGCCGACAGGCCGTGCTGTCTGATGCCTGACGACTCTGATGGCAGGTCTAATTACCTCCGCTGAAAGGGGAGGGGCAGCAACACGCTGGACAAGGGGACACCACAGGACATACATCTACACTATATGGCCAAAAGTACTGCGACACACCTCTTAATCATTAAAGTCAAGTGTTTCATTCAGACCCATTGTCACGGGTGTATAAAATCAAGCACCTTACCTTTCAGTCAAGTTTATAAATATTTCTGAAAGAATGGGTCGTTCTGAAGAGCTCAGTGAATTCAAGCATGGTACTGTCATAGGATGCCATCTTTGCAATAAGTCACTTTGTGAAATTTCTTCCCTGCTAGATATTCCTCAGTCACCTCTAAGTGGTATTATTGCAAAGTGGAAGTGTTTAGAAACAACAGAAACCCAGCGACAGAGTGGCAGACCACATAAAGTGAGTGGGGTTGCCGAGTGCTGAGGCACATAGCACATAAAAGTTGCCAACGCTCTGTTGACTCAATAACTGCAGGGTTCCAAACTTCCTCAGCCATTAACCCCAGCACAAAAACTGTATACTGGGACATTCATGGAATAGGCTTCCATGGTCGAGCAGCTGCATGCAAGCTTCACATCTTCAAGCGCAATGACAAGAGTTGGATGGAGTAGTGTAAAGCACACTGCCACTGGACTCTGGAACAGTGGAAATGAGTTCTGTAGAGTGATGAATCACACTTTTCTGTATGGCAGTCTGATGGACGAGTCTGGGTTTGGCAGATGCCAGGAGAATGTTACCTGCCTGACTGCATTGTGCCAGTAGAGTTTGGTGGAGGAGGGATAATGGTATGGGGTTATTTTTCAAGGGCTGGGTTTGGGCCCTTAGTTCCAGTGAAGGGAACTCTTAATGCTTCAGCATACCAAGACATTTTGGACAATTCTCTGCTTCCAACTTTGTGGGAACAGTTTGGGGAAGGCCCGTTTCTGTTCCAGCATGACTGTGCCCCAGTGGACGAAACAAGGTCCATAAAGACATGGTTGGGTGAGTTTGGTGTGGAACTTGACTGGCCTGCACAGAGCCCTAATCTTAACCACATAAAATACCTCTAGGATAAACTAGAATGGAGATTGCAAGCCAGGCCTTCATGTCCAACATCAGTGCCTGACCTTCACAAATGTTCTTCTGGATGAATGGGCAAAGATTCCCACAGACACACTCCAAAATCTTGCGGAAAGCCTTCCCAGAAGAGTGGCAGCTGTTACAGCAGCAAAGGGGGGGGGGCAACTCCATATTGATGCATATGGATTTAGAATGGGATGCCATAAAAGTTCCTGTGGGTGTAATGGCTTGGTGTCCCAATACTTTTGTCCATATACTGTAGTGTAGCATCATGCAGTTGCTGCAGATTTATCCTTCATGATGTAAATCTCCTGTTCCACTACATCCCATCGAGGCATACTGCCCACTACTGAAATCTGATGACTGTGGAGACCATTTGAGTACAATGAACTCATTGTCATGTTCAAGAAACAAGTCTGACATGACATGAGCTTTAGAAGCTGGGTAACGTGGTCATGAAGGGATGGACATGGTGAGCAATGATTATCAGGTAGGCTATAGCATTTAAACGATACTCAACTGGTACTAAGTGGCCCAAGATGTGCCAGAAAAATACCCCCCCACACCATTACACCACCACCATAAGCCTGAATTGCTGATACAATGGATCCATGCTTTCATGCCGTTTCTGCCAAATTCTGACCCTACCATCTGAATGCTGCAGCAGAAATCAAGACTCATCTGACTATGCAACGTTTTTCCATCCTTCCATTGTCCAGTGATGGTGAGCCCATGTTCACTGTAGCCTCAGTTTCCAGTTCTTAGCTGACAGGACTGGCACCCAGTGTGGGCTTCTGCTGCTGGAGCCCATCTGCTTCAAGGTTCAACGTGTTGTGTCTTCAGAGATGCTCTTCTGCATTTGACTTACTGTTGCTTTTCTTTCAGCTTGAACCAGTCTGCCCATTCTTCTTTGACCATTGTTTGGCCATAAATAAGGCATTTTTGTTCAGAGAACAGCCGGACTGTGACATCACTGGATGCTTTTTCTTTTTCAGCCTATTCCCAGTGAACCCTAGACATGGGTGTGTGTGAATCCCAGTACATCAGCGGTTTCTGAAATACTTCTTCCAGCTCATCTGGCACCAATAACTATGCCTTGTTCAAAGTCACTTATATCAACTTTCTTCACCATTCTGGTATTGGATCTGAACATTAACTGAAGCTCCCCACCTATATCTGCATGATTTTATACACTGTGCTGCTGACATATGATTGGCTGATTAGATATTTGCTTCAATGAGCGGTTGAAGTGAACCTAATAAGTGTACCTAATGAAGTGGCCAATGAGTATATATATACACAGCATGACATTTGTATATGTACAGTGAGGAACATAAGTATTTGAACACCCTGCGATTTTCCAAGTTCTCCCACTTAGAAATCATGGAGGGGTCTGAAATCCACATTGTAGGTGCATTCCCACTGTGAGAGACAGTACTTAAAAAAAAAAATTCAGGAAATCACATTGTATGTTTTTTAAAGAATTTATTTGTATTGCACTGCTGCACATAAGTATTTGAACACCTGAGAAAATCAGTGATAATATTTGGTACAGAAGCCTTTGTTTGCAATTACAGAGGTCAAACGTTTCCTGTAGTTCTTGACCAGATTTGCACACACTGCAATAGGGATTTTGGCCCACTCCTCCACACAGATCTCCTCTAGATCTGTCAGGTTTCGGGGCTGTCACTGAGCAACATGGAGTTTCAGCTCCCTCCAAAGATTTTCTATTGGATTTAGGTCTGGAGACTGACTAGGCCACTCCAGAACCTTGATATGCTTCTTACGGAGCCACTCCTTGGTTATCCTGGCTGTGTGCTTCAGGTCATTGTCATGTTGGAAGACCCAGCCACGACCCATCTTCAATGCTCTGACTGACGGAAGGAGGTTGTTGCTCAAAATCTCACAATACATGGCCCCATTCATCCTCTCCTTAATACAGTGCAGTCGTCCTGTCCCCTTCGCAGAAAAGCACCCCCAAAGCATGATGTTTCCACCCCCATGCTTCACAGTAGGGATGGTGTTCTTGGGATGGGGGTTCTTGGGGGTTCTCCTCCTTCTTTTTCCTCCAAAAACAGCGAGTGAAGTTTAGACCAAAGAGTTCTATTTTGGTCTCATCTGACCACGTGACTTTCTCCCATGCCTCCTCTGGATCATCCAGATGGTCATTGGCAAACTTCAGACGGGCCTGGACATGTGATGACTTGAACAGGGGAACCTTCCGTGCAATGCATGATTTGAAACTATGACGGCGTACTGTTCTACCGACAGTGACCTTTGAAATTGTGATCCCAGCTCTCTTCATGTCATTGACCACCCCGTGTAGTTCTGGGCTGATTCCTCACCTTTCTTATCATCAGTGATAACCCACGAGGTGAGATCTTGCATGGAGCCCCAGTCCCAGTCGTCTTTAGCCTCTTCCATTTTCTAACAATTGCTCCAACAGTTGATCTATTTACACCAAGCTGCTTGGCAATTGCCCCGTAGCCCTTTCCAGCCTTGTGAGGTCAACAATTTTGTCTCTGGTGTCTTTTGACAGCTCTTTGGTCTTGCCCATGGTAGTAGTTGGAGTCTGACTGACTGTGGGGTGGACAGGTGTCTTTAAAAAGCTCAGACAGGTGCTACTATTTAGATTAATAAGTGGAGTAGAGGTGGACTTTTTAAAGGCAGAGTAACAGGTCTTTGAGAGCCAGAATTCTTGCTGATTGCCAGGTGTTCAAATACTTATGTGCAGCAGTGCAATACAAATAATTTTTTTAAAAATCATACAATGTGATTTCCTGAATTTTTTTTAAATGCTGTCTCTTACAGTGGGAATGCAGCTACAATGTGGATTTCAGACCCCTACATGATTTCTAAGTGGGAGAACTTGCAAAATCGCAGGGTGTTCAAATACTTATGTTCCTCACTGTATATGTCAACAATGGGATTATTCATTAATATTTCTTTATTGCTTATTTATTGCGATCCTGAATATCCTTGTTGGCATTAGGCAAAATCAAGCACACAAGTAAGAAATTAATTGTACTATGTACATATGACAATAAAACTTTGACAATGGATAATTATTTTTACAATTCCTTACCTATAACCCATGGGATGCTCTGGGAGTTTGTGATGTGCGACCCGGATACTGTTTCACTGGCATTAGTGAGACTTGATCCGGCGTAGTGGGTAACAGATGATGTGAGTGTGACGGCAGTGGAGGTATAAGCGGTGCTGGGGTCATGTGCCGGGGGGGGGCTCACACTGGGTCCGCATTTGGTGTCCGACTCGTCATTGCCGAGCTGCAGAACATCCCTCCCCTGAGAGCTGCAGCTAAGGGGGAAGGGTTAAGGTGAAAGAGGCATGTTAGAACTACCGGTCCAGGCGAGTATGACGGAGCCAGACGGCGTAGCGATTACAGCATTATGCTTATAAGATGACTGGTTGCAGATTCCGAACCTGGGAGCACCATTGATTTCGGAGCCCTGGGGGAGGTGGCAGAACTTACAGAGAGGAAATGCAATCACTAATCAAAAAGGCCTCCTTAGTATGCGAAGAAAAGATCACATATAGGCAGGTCGATTTCCCAGATGATGATGCATATTGAAATTCAGCTGTGGATGTTTGTCAGCATTATACTTCAGACTAAATCAGGCTCGCCTTGGTTCTCCGGGGCTGTGTTTCCTGTACATTTTGGTGTTGCCAGATGTAGCCCAAATAATGACATCACTAAGACAGCCACTGTCAGACCACCCCTGCCATAAAGTTTATAGAAGCCGGTGACAGCACTCACTCTGTATGCAGCTGACATCTTTGAGTGTAGGATGTTGTGTCGGAGAACGTTCCCATAGGACAGCTCATACACCGGACATCTGAGTCAGAGGTTCCTGTCGCACAAAGTCTGAGATAAGCATCACCGGCACGCTCCCAGTGACACCAGCCAAAAATATGCTCTGTACTTTCCAGTTACCTCCACCACACCCAGACATTCAAATGCTACATCTGACAGACACTTCTGCATGCAAAGATACTTTCAGCTGTCAAATGACTCATTCTCACCACAAACATACGTGTCGGTCTGGGTGCACATTTTCTGACGTGAATCTGGTCAGTGAGTAATTTGCTCAAACCCTGTCTGGCTGACAACGGCGTCTTAGTCATTGGCCATCCAAATTACCTGCCAGAGAGATCCCATGTCCTGGTGCACAGAGTGTGTACTGCCTGCACTCTTTGCACTGGTGATCGTGGCCTCTGAATGTGCAGAACATGCCTTCCTTGCACATGCACACGGCTGGGGAGGACGCAGTGCACTCTTGGGCGTACTGCAGGCCTCGATCTGCATGGGCACATATCGCATAGTGAGTCAAAGCACTCTGATGCAGTGTTTCCCAATCCAGTCCTTAGGGACCCACAGGCAGTCCACGTTTTTGCAAAAATGTGAACTGTCCGGCAGGGAGCTAGGAGGGAGCAAAAATGTCAACTGTCTGGCAGGAACCTAGGAGGGAGCAAAAATGTGGACCATCTGTGAGTCTCCAAGGTCCAGGTTAGGAAACACTGCTCTAAGGGGTCAACAATTTCTCACCACCTCAGTATCACCTCAGAACACCCACCTTCTCGGCACTGTGGACACCTGAAGCAGTTAGGGTAGTAATTCATCTTCTCACTGTAGAAGCCCGGCTGGCAGGCTTCGCAGACTGTGTCCGACTCATGGCTACACCTCATCTTTAGGCGCGTCCCTGTAATAATGGCAACACAGAGTTCTACACAGCTGATGGTGAAGACCCTTTGATGCATTCGATTCCACAGCAAGTTCTGAAATCAGACAGGTCCAATAAAGTTTTGGCCCATGTTTTTTTTTAGAAGTTGGCCTCATAGTGCAGTTTAGAATGCAAGGGAGAGCCTGAGGAACCCAAACGCGATTGTGCCGACGCATTCAGAAATTCACAGAAGAGGCAGCGGTCACACTGTGGTTCACGGTTAAAAGCTTCCTGTGAACAGCTCAGAGTGCAAAGGTGACAAGCGACAGTGACGTTCACCGGATGCATGTTACCGACTGTGACATCAATGGCAGCACGGTGCATCGCTCACTTCCCGTCAGGGTACAGCCACTTTGCAGAAAGCTCAGTCGTTGTGGTGCAGAAGGGGCCCGGGCCTCAGCGAGACACGAGGAACCCAAACGCAAGCACAGCGATGCCACCACACCTGCCATTTCATTCTATTGAGGAAAGCTGCTTTCTCATCATGAACGTGGCTTTTCTGTGGTACAGATTTTGTTCCTTTGAAAATGTGCACCGAGCGCGGCAGACTTCAAATTTTACTGGGGCCCTGAAGTTTTCCAGAACCGCTTATCCAGTACAGGATAATGGTTAGACTGGAGCCTCTCTCAGAAGTAGAGGATGTGAGGCTGGGGACTCACTGGATGAGATGCCAGCCCATCATAGGATACACACTCACAACAGTTACACACTGAGGACAATTTAGAGGTGCTACTTCATTGAACCACATGATTTGGGCTCAGAAGGAAGCTGGGGCATCCAGAGGAAATCTACAGGAACGCAAGAAGAACATGCGCATGCATAGAACGCAGACTCTAACCCTCATGATCACACAACCCACTGAGCCACCGCTGAGCAGCGGCGATGCGTGAGGCGGCTTTGACGTCATCTGAATCCGCACGCACACATCAATCATCCACCCACCGGCAGAGGTGGATCGTTCAGGTCCAGAAAGTACAAATCCAGACCAACGTTTTGTTTCAAGCAAACAATTGAGTATGTTGTGACTGACTCTTTATACTCAACTGGTTAGCTGAAAGAAATTGTTGATCTGAATTTGTAGTTTCGGGATGTGAACTTTCCTCCTCCTGCCCACTACCCACCCAAATGAATTAGTTTCTCCGATTTAGAGACTGGAACCCGGTCGCACATGACCAATATTTCTCAGTATGATATATGTAAGCACGATGATCTGGTAAGATATGACACTAAATTAGGCTGGTTATGAATAAATATATAAAGATTTAAATGTTTAAATAAACATTAAATATCTTAAGTAAAAGTTTTTCTTTTTTGGTAAAATAAAAATAGCAACAGGTATTTTCACTCCAGCCTGAACAAAGGCAGACATCCTAATCCCTTCAAACTAAAATTCTGAATGTCACTGCAACTTCCCGAACACTAACAGTTTAAAAGCTAATAATGTTTGCCTACTGCCCAAAATAAATAAGTAATAAAACATAACACATTCAGCAGCCCTAACAGAAGCCGGTATACTGAGGCTAATTATTATTATATTATAATAATAATTATAATATTATTATAATTCAAAATAAAATTCTGCATGTCACTGTAACTTCCCAAATATAAACAATTAAGAACACTGATACTATGACATACCCATAACCTGACTTGTCATGGTAACTATTTCACAAAATCACTCGCACATACAGTACTGTGCAAAAGTCTTAGGCAGGCAAAGAAAATGATGTTTGAATTATCCTCGTGTTGCTGTAAAACTATGATATTATTCCTGTCAAAGTGTGTCAGCTTAGCCATTTCAGAACATCTGCTAAAATCACCCCAGTATTTGCAGTGACCGTCCAGTGCAGCCATGTATTTTTTGACTTGGCCACTAGCACACCTCATACAGCTAGTCAATCTGTCACTGACTTTTCAAACCAATTTATTTAATTATTTAATTGAGCTGTTGGAGAAATTTAACAAAGTCATGGAACGGTTGAGGTGCCTCTGAGGAGAGGTTTGGGAACTGAAGCGGTGTTCATCTAGCCATCCAACTAGATATCAGTAACTTTTTAGAAAACAGAAGAAATTATTACTAGTTTTTATTGTGTTACTCTTAATTTGCACATGTTCTAATGTTAAATTGTGTGTTTTGTTCTAAGCCAAAGTACACTTGCAACCCAGATAAACAGCTTTAAACATTTCTTTGGACTGCCTAAGACTTTTGCACAGTACTGTATAACTCTGCACTTCCTTTTTTTAAATTCTCCTTATTTGATTTTCCACTCAGATCTTTGTTGCCTCTATTGTTGCCTAAGACAGATAGACCGTGGCACAGTGGTTAGCACAGTGGTTAGCACAGTGGCTAGCACTGCTGCCTCACAGCAAGAAAGTCCTGGGTTCAGTCCTCGATCCTTTCTGTGTGGCGTTTGCACGCTTTCCCAGTGTTTGTGTGGGTTTATGCTGGGGGCACTGGTTTTCTCCCATGGTCCAAAAGCATGCTGGTTGGTGTGTGTGTTGGCCCACAGTTGGTTCCCACCTGTGCCCCTTGTTTCCAGAATAGGCTCCAGTGACCCCAGTTGGGATTAAGCACTCACAGTAATGGATGGATATTATCACAGAAACAGTCATTTTAGATCAGAAGTCACAACTCTACCTAAATATAGGCGTTTCTATTTTTTTGATGCAAACATAATTTGCGAATGAGATAGATCATAACGTCAGTCCCCCACAAAAAAAACTGCACTTGAATGGCTAACATTTCACCTGCTGATTGGAAGATAGAAGTTGGTGATGTGATACATTTCATTTCCATGTTTTTTTTCTTACTGTGACGTAAACATAGGTATATGGCTGAACTGAAACCCAAATCATAAATCCTTCTGTAATCTTGCCATGTGTACAGCCTAAGCTTACTTCCCTGGTAAAAATCGCCAGTGAGACACTGTCAGATATCAAGACAGGTTACTTATCTGATATCACTGATTACCGATCACACCGGTCTGATACGAGTATCATTGATTACATCATCACGTTGCCAGCCCTATACATACAGTATAATATTCAACCAGACCATTCATGTGCAAAGATCATTCTACTACTGACTGGTCAGCAAAACTTACCCCAGGGGTGACCAAAGTCTAGAGCCAATTTTTAGTCCCAGTCCAGCCATGTTCACCGCTGTGGTGTATAAATGCAGCCCTAGTATCAGTACTAAAATTTTCCTTACAGTGGCTAAAATTAAGGCATTAGTCTGACAAAACTGTTCCTAGGTTATGGATGCCTTCCGCATTGCTTGATCGTGGAATCATTCGGGATCATTGGCACAGCGTAATAAAGTTAACAGCAGTGTCCACATCATAACGTCGTATACCCATGGAAAATGCCGAAGTTTTATAGGCAAACTTATGAACATAAACTCTGGGGTGGATTCCAAGGAATGAGGTCCATTCATACCTGGTGCACACATTTCACAGCAGAGGTTCAAGTCCATGTCCAGGTATTGGTTGGCTTTGGTACAATTCTTGCTGGAATTTGATGACACAGGCAGGGCAGACACCTGCAAGGATAGGTGATCACACTGTTATTCAACCAAAGACTGGAAAGTGCCCCGAGCAGAGGTGGGTAGTTCTGGTCCAGAAAGTAAAAATCCAGACCAAGATTTTGTTTCAACCAACCAGATGAGTATAAAGAGACACAGTCACAGAGTACTCAACTGGTTGGTTGAAACAAAATCTTGGTCTGGGTTTTTACTTTCTGGACCTGAACTACCCACCCCTGGACACACCAGTAAGTCATGTGAGCCCCAGGCACTGGTTGTAAAAATCTGGAGTGGTGCAGACTTTATGCAGCTTATCTGTTAACACAAATGGATACTTTAAAGTCTGAAAACGACTGCCTTTTTTGTGCAGGTGCAAATATTTATTTTTAAATGTCAGCGATAACGGATGCAGGCATCAAGATCAGATCTGCCACGGATCTGTCACAGCTGATACTCTAGCCTGTAATATTCTTTTTGAATTTGTAAGCTATAAGAAAACAATGGACATACATCTATACTTTTCTTTTTAGTTTCACTTTCTGCACAACATTCACGAATGTTAGGGTCACAGTATGCAAATTATTTCTTTTACAGGTGAATTCTGTTTTGTTCTAAGTGCACTGTAATATACAATACATCGAAGTACTGTCCAAAAACGACAGCTGCTAAGTTAAATACACATCAGACTGCCAGTGACAACACGAAAAAAAAAATCACGTGACTGCAGTGCTACTACAAATAATTTAAGGAACTGAGCTTTTCTCCGGCGCGCGCTGGAAGAAATAGCTTGGTATTTCCTTTAAGCAATTCTAGCCTGATTATTGCGTTGCCTTTTATGGAAGCCAAAATAACAAAAAACAAAAACAAATTTCTGACTCCACGCTTAATAGTATACTTTGTAGCTCGTATACATGTTCGTAATGAATTTGACGAAGATTAACAGTACTAGAGACATTTCAGGAACGGATTAATTCTCCGTTGCCATGATTTTAATTAAAACCCATAATTTGTACGCATATTGCAGCAACGGTATTATTAAACGAATTAATTTTAGCCCCTGTTTAGAAATTTGTAGTGTAGCAGAATTTGATGGTGCAAACCATACTCCATGCAGTTACTTATCAAATAGAAATAGATCTCGTACTTCAACATGGACAAAGTGAAGGCGCCTTCAGTGTAACGAAACTGTATATGTAAGCATCGACGAACATTCGATTATTATTTAAAATTTCACACTAAGCTTTTGATTTCCAAGAAGCCACGCGCGGCGTCCCGAAGGCACGAGGAAGTTTTTGAACATTTGCTCGCGCTGCGAGTCCACGGCAGATTCTTTCCCAGTATGAGGGTAACTGCACGCAGTGCGACCTCCCTGGAGGGGAAAGCTTGACAACTCGGACCATAAAAACCTTTGAAACCTGCACTGACGATGCACTTAAAGTATGGACATAAGGGGAATGCAGCACACATGCAAATCTGAAACAAATACTGTAACATATAAAGAATGGTTTTGATGGAATACACATACTTTATGACGGTATCTATGACACATATGGTGGCCCAGTTCAAACAGGCAAGCTGACAGTATGATCTGCAGTTCACTTCAAGGGTATACCAAATAAGTTATCAGCTAACTTATATAACAAACCTTATAGTGGCACTTTTCCACGATAATTATGTCGCAATACCCACCCCCGAAATGTTATCGACTGGGCGACATGAAACAGGACGAACGCGTTTTTAGAACAAGCCATTTAGTCTGATACACGACAAAGGAATAAAAACTCGCCTAAATAAAACTACGAAGTTTGGCTTTCTTATAAAATCAAAGGTACAAACCTCATTTTCCACGTGGCGCGCCACAACCCCAAATAGCAGATAAAAGATTTTTCCAAACATGTTTAGAGTCTATGCATTTCAGTCATCGGCACATGTCACATATATAATAGGCCCGTGTATTGCATTCTTCTCCTTGGATATTGGCATGTCATCATTTCATCGTTTAAAGTGAAAATTGCGACAGTGGGCGGGCTGGCTGCTTGATTCACGCCCACACGATCGTATATAGTCTTGTGCAACAGCTGCATTTATACCAGGCGCGTTTCTTACGACACATCGCTTTCCATTAACATCAGTATCAGCCCGTGGTACAATAATATCTGTTGTTTTATATTCTAGAAATCAACAGATCATCATCTTTACGTCTTAATGTAGAACAAATTGACGGCAACATATCTGTGTAGATTATTGTAATCTACGCAGGAACTCATTTCTTATCTGGACCCTGGAACGCAGTCACGGCGTTCCGACTGTGTGCATTTATTTAATATTTTTCAACTTTTGGGAAAAGTAAAAATTAGGTTGTGAATTTTAATTAATGTAATAGACTGGGATACGTGTGAATTTAAGAAATGTTTAGCCGTTTCATGGAGAAGTGACGACACTCTTACGTCTGAAGCGCGTGTCCACCTCAGATATAGCCCTGCTAACCGGCACTTACCACATTTCTAAGTAGTGTTGGTCACAGACAGCAGTTAACCACCTAATATTGCTAATTTATTATTATGTGCGGAACTGACATCCCCAAATTACACTCTTCTCCCAGGTATGACTCCCTCTAGAGCAGGGGTGCCCAAACATTTTCCCTTAGTGGGCCAAAATGAAAATCTATCGGAGGACCGCGGGCCAAATGTAATATTTTACACAAAATACAAACACTAATAGTAAAGTAAAGTAGGCTACTTTTATTTATCAAACAGTTATCTAACCTTCCTTTCTGTGTAAATAACATTAAACAAAATATGACAAATAAGTCATATATAGGCATTTAGAGCACGTCTAAACTTTTGTAATCACATGTAGTGCAAAATGTCAAAGAGTGCATGTCCAACAGCAACACAACAACAGTAGCAACAATATAAGCAAAGACTCATGGGACTTTTTGTAAATTGTTAAAATATGACTATTTATGAAGTGTGGAAATGTACATATGTGCACAGATATACTCTACATTACCCTTATAGTTGCTTGTATTTCAATTTTAGTCTTAGATATTTCAAATGTAATCAAAGCACCATGAGTGAGGACTGTATAATATACAGTCGAACCCACTTATCTCGACCACAGCTAACTTTCCAACCCTATTAAGTCGACGATTTTGTAGTGGAACCGCCAAATTCCCTTATTGCAATAGCATTTCTCATCGTTTATGTCGATTCTTTTATGTCGCCGAACCCTAATATCTCGAGCACGAAAGAGGGCCAAAATCGCCACTTAACATCGGTTATCTCGATCCCCGTAACTAATCGCCGGCTTTTTAAAATGTATCACAAGTGCTAAACAGCGCGTATTCAAATCGCATTCGCATGGTAATTCGCTGAACAACGCAGGTGAAACGCGATCTAGGTAAATCCCCATCAAAATCAAAGCCAAGCATATCTGCATGCGGCAATGACAACGAAGATGAAGAAGATGCGGACGAAGATTTGGAACCAATTCCCTCTGCCGGTGAGGTGATAGAAATGCTACAAAAAATTTGACAGTATGGTTCTTTTGTAGGGGATGGACTGTTTTAGACAGCATAAATAATATCGAAGCATTTGTTTTCAAGCAGACTGTTAAAGGCAAAAAGCAAATAAGCATTTTAGACTTTGTAAAGAAACCATATTAACTGCGTGTACGATACATTTCAGAGCTGTCAGAGCGAAATGACTTGTGAATGTAATTTTGACACTGCAGATTTGCTTTTTGTAACAACGAATTACACCCCGCAGGTTTTTTTGTGATTTTGTGAGCGATCTTTGTGTTTGCAGTGTTGGATAATATAATTAAAGGTTTGTATCGAGAATCGACGGTGGTTTTTATTGTATACTGGTAAATCTCCGCTTTTAGTTGGTGCACATATACCTTTTGTTGTTAGCCGACATGTATGTGCATTTTTATAGCATGCCGATCGCGTCATCAAACAAATCACGGCAACGCCAAAAACCCGTGCACGTACATTCTAATTTATTAACGCACATAAATACATTTCAAGCATATCTTAATACAGTATATTGCCGCCATATTGGTTTTCGGTTATCTCGATCATCGGTTATCTCGACGCTTTTTGGCAACCCCCTAGTCCGGCGACATAACCGGGTTCGACTGTATATTAGTTAGGCCAACGTACACTAAAAAGTAAACGCACTGATAGCTACATTGGGATTCTTGCTTTAAGAATTTTTGAAACAAATTTTAGTACAGTATGATTTAAAATTTTAGATATTCATTGGCGGGCCAATCTAAATAGTACGGCGGGCCAACCTTGGCCCGCGGGCCCCACTTTGGGCACCCCTGCTCTAGAGGCAGGATTTACCCCTTGTCATAAAAATATTTTGTATTTTGAGCAGGCTTTTAAGATAGGTTCCGTTCACTCTTATGATTGACCTGCTCGATGTTTTTTTCATGAAAGAATGATGAAAGACTCATTTCTTCCGTAGATTGTATATAAGTAAAGAACGTCGCCGTCCCGAATTACTACCTGCTTTTTCTCATTCTGTTGTTCTTTTCTTTCCCTGCCAATCAGGAGTCAGGACCCACTTCCCACATAGCAGACAGGTCTGGCCCAGATCTGGCGTCAAGCCGGCATTGCTGGCTGAGTTCTGGCATGGCAAGTGGTATGTCAACCAGATATGGGCCAGGTCTGGCAATGATGGCACTGTTTACATTATGGCATGCCAGATGTGGCCCGATTGTGGTTTGGTCTATGTGGCCCAGGCACATAGAAGACAGGTCTGGCCCAGATCTGGCGTCAAGCCGGCACTGCTGCCCAGTTAGCAAGCACATGTGGGCCGATTCTCGCTGAGTTGTGGCACATTCGGTTCACTGTCAGCAACGGTAAAAAATTGCGGGCCGATTGTGGGCCTAGCACGGCGACGATTCTGGCTGACTGTCGGCATTTTTAATCTGGGCCAGAACCATTCTGAGCACGGCGAGCGATTCTGGCTGACTGTCGGCATTTTTAATCTGGGCCAGAACCGTTCTGAGCACGGCGAGCGTTTCTGGCTGACTGTCGGCATTTTTAATCTGGGCCAGAACCGTTCTGAGCGCGGCGAGCGTTTCTGGCTGACTGTCGGCATTTTTAATCTGGGCCAGAACCGTTCTGAGCGCGGCGAGCGTTTCTGGCTGACTGTCGGCATTTTTAATCTGGGCCAGAACCGTTCTGAGCGCGGCGAGCGTTTCTGGCTGACAGTCGGCATTTTGCGTGTCGGACGACTTTGGCTGACAGTCATCCATTTCAGCATTGGTAACATGATTTGTGTCGTACCTAGCCCTCACCTGGCGTAAAATTCTGGCCTGATGTCAGATAAATATTCTCAAAAAAATTCGAACCAGAACTAGTCTTAACATGGAAGATCATTCTGACTACAGTCTATAGGAGGGGTCACCAACATGGTGCCTGCGGGCACCAGGGCGCCCCCAAGGACCACATGAGTTGCCCACTGTGACTGTTCTAAAAATAGCACAACTCACCATTGAGCATGGCGTCTAAAATTTAATTTTATCCTGTTGATATTCTTCTTTAATCACATTTGCATTTATATAGATTTGAAAATGGCAATATCTAAAAGAAAGCATTTAAAACGCGTTTATTATACATGATTTAAGAAAAATGTATCAAACTGGTAGCCCTTAGACATTCCTCTAAGACCAGGAATCATTCTCGTTGCACCTTTTCTAAGGCAATATATATGAGGTTCTCATTTCATTATGTTGTATATGTAAATCTGCAAGATGTCACCTGGGTCTGTTCGAGCATTGGTAATGCTTTGTCCCATACCTGACCCTCATCTGGCATAAAATTGTGGCTGAAGGCTCTGCTCTCTATTATATCATAACCACTGTCTGTTTGGGATAAAGCCTATACTAAAGATCATGAGAAACACAATAAAGGGCCAATGGCTGACATACAAAAAGACTCCAAGCACCAGCTGTTGACATAGTACAGTCCCACTGATATGATAATTTTTTTGTTTAACATTGGAAAACCATTAAAACTTATTGGATATTTTTTGTTAACTACGGTATATCGTCAATCATTATTTTTCATCTGACATGTTTACTTAAAAAAGGAAAAGTAAAAACAAATGAAAACATTAATTTATCTTCTCTAAAATCTTGTCTTTTAAAAATATAAACCCGTTTGGAATACTTTGTGTATATGGCTTTTCTATTGACCGTTCGGTATTTGATCATCTACGCTAAACAACCAATCCTGAAATAAGTGGGCGTTAACGTTTCAGTTTAGACCAATCAATGTCCTTTAGACGTCACTGCAACTTCACCGGACTTTGAGGCTGTTGACGGCGTCGATCGACTTTAGATGGCTGATTCAGTTTGAATAATAACGAGCGAATTGTGGTAAGTGAAATATTTCAGTTACTTTTAAAGTTCCATTTAACCTTTTTAGTCAGAGATTTTAGCTTAAGATTCTGTCGGAACGGTATGTTGGGAATGATCGTTCATTTTAAAAAGTCGGTTCAAACAAGTCACACGCCTTGACATAATATTAAATACAGGGCTCTTGAGTTTAAATCAGATGTTTAACGTTAGATTACATCTGCAGAGCTCTCAAGTCTCACGTATTGTGTGTGGGACACACGCATTTAACACAACAATCTCCCACGCCAAACGACATTTCTCTGTCTGAGAAGTGATAAAGCTCGCGCCACAGCTAATCCAAACCTGCACCTTCTATTTTTTTCTTTTCATGGGGGACATGTCACTTCAGTCCACTGCTCCTTTGTTGCTGGTGATATCTGAAACTTGTTTGGTTAAAAATGAGCACCGCAAGTTCCAATTTACGACTTTGTGCATTTAATTCCTAGTGATGGAAATATATCCTTATATATATATGCGTCTAATTGATCAATCGACAGATTTATCAGTTATGCATGATCATAAGTTGGTAAAGTTGTGTGTCATATTAAAGTCACAGTAAAAAAAAACAGGGATGAAATTCATATGGAACAATCATATATTCTGTGCAGTATTGGATATAGCAGCCTTCTGGACAGTTACAGTTCAGCAATGAGTGTTTTTTATGTCAGATCAGAACAGATATTACATTTCAGATTGCATACATATATGCATACAACTTTGACGTGTTGTGAATTAAATGGTGAAATTAACAACCCTGTTTAAATATTGTTTACTTGTTCATGATATTCTGTCATGGACATAATGATTCATATCTCCTTATTTGTGTACTACTGTATGTGTTTTGGAATTGTTTTATACTATAAATGTTGGGTGCTGTCTTGATCTTGATGGTATGATTTATGTTCTATGCCTTAGAAGCAGGTGGCATTAATAGTTTTGTGTTGTGTGTTGTGGCTGCAAAATTCCTTAACTAGGAGTGCAACGGACCAGGAGGCAGAGAAAAACATTCAAAGATGGCTTCAGTTGGCACCTGACAGGGATGGAGGAATGAAGGAACATGCAAAAAGGGCAAATGACACTTAATTCCATTGTTTGTGATGTATTTACTTGTTTTGTATTTGGATTTTTTTGTGTGTGTTTTTGACCACCCAAATTTCACATTTTATTAACCAGTTTTACAGGGCCATGTTCTTAGATATTTTGTATGTTGTGAAGTGCTTTAAACGCCTCATCTGTCTGTTGATGTTACAAAGTAAAGTGTAATTAAATATCAATCAGTGGTTTGTTGAAAAGCATTTATATGTTGTTTATAGTAAAAGTAAAAATAAACTTTATTGATATCAATTGTGTATCCATTGTGCTTTATGATGTCACTGGGCCTGTTATGGCCCAAATCAGGTAGAACCATGTCTGGGCCATCACTGGGCCTGTTATGGCCCAAATCAGAAAATCCATGTCTGGGCCGTCACTGGGCCTGTTGTAGCCCAAATCAGGTAGAACCATGTCTGGGCCATCACTGGGCCTGTTATGGCCCAAATCAGAAAATCCATGTCTGGGCCGTCACTGGGCCTGTTATGGCCCAAATCAGGAAGAACCATGTCTGGGCCGTCACTGGGCCTGTTATGGCCCAAATCAGGAAGAACCATGTCTGGGCCGTCACTGGGCCTGTTATGGCCCAAATCAGAAAATCCAGGTCTGGGCCGTCACAGGGCCGTCATTCTTTGCGGTATCTGGGCCAAAGGAAAATGAATAGTGTGGGCCAGATCTGGCCCAAAAGAATTTTGCTATCTGGGTTGTGTAGATCGTCAGATTCAGTCTTTATTGCAACAGCGAGGTTACAGCCAATGCTGGACCCCTTGCAGGACTGTGTCCCATTGCAAATTACACTGATTTTTATACCCTTTTCATATCTCTTATCAGGATATTCATCACAGGGGTTTTCCAAGCATAATTTTTCTGGATCATTTGCTATCATTGTGCCCCCCTTTCCAGGGCTCAGATATTCCTCGCACCTCTGTGATAAGGCTGCCAATTATTTATTTTATTATCTAGTCATTTTGAAAAACGTGACCGGACGGCAATATTGTTACTCTATATAGTTTTGGTGAAGAGCCCAGAACTACAGAGGTAAAGCAAAACTTTCCAGTTTTCACTGATAAAAAGTTTTGGCCATTTCAGATGGTCCTGAGATGATTAACCACAGAAAGGAACATTCTGCACCTTCAAAGTGGTGATAAGCTGCACTAATTAAGTGTATATTCATAACTGACACTTTATTGATCCCCATGGGGAAATAGTTCTTAATGCCTCCCTCAACATGCTCTTTGTAGAGTAAGCTGTTGGTGATGGGCAGCCAGCCATAGCAGCCCTCAGGAAGCTGGGGGGGGGGGGGGGGGTAAGGGCCTTGCTCAAGGAGCCACAGATATACTGAGGCTGGGTTTGAACCAGCAACATTGTGATTACAGGCACTCAGGCTTATCCCACTGAGCCACACACCATATAGATAAAAGGCTAACATAGGATAACTAACAGATACACAAACTTAGCAACACCAGGTACTAATTCTTACTCTTTTTTTAGTCACATCATGCACAGCAGTAATTGGTCTTGCAAGGTCACTCTCTACACAGTTTACATCAGCTTCTGGCTACATCTTCTTAATAGTGCCCTAATAATTACATTCTCTATGTGTTATGCATTGCTAAACAATATTCCATAATTCCAGTAGTTATTAAGATGGTTTGCAATGCTCAGAAATACTTGACTTAACCTGTACAATACTCACTCTATGCTACATATAACTGTGACAGTTTCCATCAGATTTACAAATTTACTATTAACTCCCATCTGCTTAGAGCCAATTATACTTGCTAACTTATATGAGATTCAGATATGCCGCAAAATCAAACCCAGCTTCTAAATTCTCTGGCCTTCATATCATCTGTGTGACAATAGCTTGTCAGGGAATTGCCCACTGAAAGAACTGACCTCTGGAACACTGTGCCTCAGCAACAGAATGGTACCAGTGTCAAATTTCCCATTTACTCTGTTCAGCTAGTCCCAGTAACTTCTGAGGGAATAATTGCAGACACTTATAGTGATGGTCATACAGTCATTGTCATCGGTGACTGATTCTTTAAATAATCAGCTTCAGGAATATATGAATCTTTGAGCAGTCAAGGTAGTTTTTGAGTAGAACTTCTTGTGTAATAAAATGGGGCTTCTATTATGGAATGGGCAAACCAAGCAGATCAATCAAAACAGAAAACACACACACACACACACACACTAGATTCACTTTCAACCTAAGATGAACATACCCCAAATTTTCTGATAATTTCTGTTGCTAAACTGAATCCATTTCAATGTTTCTTTAATTGTGCTCGATGGCAGTGTGTGACATACTTCAATATATAGCTAAATGTGAATGATATAGGCTTGAGGAAGGGATCTTTGGTGTAGGGATTTTCAGAGACGTTCCTTGACTGTTACAAGATTGTTCTGCCCAATCAGCTCGCATTATGTTTGTATGTGTGTGTGTGTGTGTAGGAGGGGGGTTGTCATATCTGCCTTTAGGCATCCAGGGTATCAAACATTCATCAAGTACAGGCTCTCGACCACATGCAGAATCTAGAAGTTAGGTTTGGTGGTAGCCTACAGTATATCAGGTTTATTTTCAAACGTGTAGCACAAAGGGAAGTTGCTCAAACTTAGACTTCCCAACAGTACGGTGGCCCTGAACGTCAAAACACAACAATATTTCACAAAACACAATGAAATTAAAGAAAACACAACAATTCAAAAAACACACCGACATTACAGAAAACACATTTCAAAAAACACAATGACATTTCAGAAAACACAACATTTCAGAAACACAAAACACAACGACATTTCAAAAAACATGACGACATTACAGAAAACACAACGGAAAGGGTAGGACCACACTTCTTGTTCGTGACTGGACAGTATCCTTGGAGTGACATGGTGAATTTATTTTGTACTTTCTCTGTATACCTCGCGTACAGTAATCATGAGGAATGTAAAAGGGCTAAAAGTGTTTTAAATTTAGCATACCAGTGTGTAACAGGTTAAAAAAAGAGTTGGATTATACGAGCAATGTGGGGACAAAATATCCTTTTTATAAATTAGTGTATAATTAGTGTCTGGTTGTGTTAACTGTGTGAAGTGTTTTGAAAAAAGGGGTTCAGTTTTCAAAATTGTGCCTAAGCAATCGAAAAAAAAGTATAGTAGCTGAAAGGTAAGCCACATAGTTCTGTATCGAAACATCTGCCCAGGTCCACGCAGGTCCGATAAGAGAGCCCTTCTGATGTCAGTTTCTGAGGAGTAGCTGCTCCATCTTTTCAGTCCGAATTCTCTAAGGCGTGTTTTCAGGGTGCTTAAGGAAATGTTAATGTTATGGTACGGAGTAAGCAAATTGATAATCTTATTGTATGATTGCCCTCAATCAAAATATTCCCATACTGTGTCCTCATCCATCCTTTCAAAAGCGAATTTGTGCAATAATAATAATACGAGGAACAAGAAATGAACTGTCGTGAGTGACATGGGTACTGTCCAATCGCAATCAGGAAAAGGGTAGGACCATACTTCTTGTTTGTGATTGGACAGTACCCATGTCACTCCAAGGGTACTGTCCAGTCACGAACAAGAAGTGTGGTCCTACCCTTTCCGTTTTCTGAAATGTCGTTGTGTTTTCTGTAATGTCGTCGTGTTTTTTGAAATGTTGTTGTGTTTTGTGTTTCTGAAATGTTGTGTTTTCTGAAATGTCATTGTGTTTTTTGAAATGTGTTTTCTGTAATGTCGGTGTGTTTTTTGAAATGTTGTGTTTTTGAAATGTCGTTGTGTGTTCTGAAATGTCGCGTTTTTTAAAATGTTTTTTCTGAAATGTCGTTGTGTTTTGACCTTCAGGGCCACCATATGGAGCATTTCTCACACTTTGACAGATCCTTTAGCTTTCAAACCTTGAAATCTTTTTGTAGTTAGTTTTTGGCAAGACTGTCCTCCATACAACCCTGATCTTATCTATTTTTTGGTATTTGCAATCTCTGAACTTGGGTCCAAGCCAGGAAAAAATCTGGAGGCTCAATTGAGAGGTCTGTCATGGCCACCAACATAGATTCCTTCAGATAAATTCATTTGTAAGGAAAGTTATCATCCATAAAATCATTTTATTGATTGATAATACTTCACATGAGAGAAATGATTTGATTGTTCTGGATGGGCATGATGGAGGATGAAGGGACAATCCATGTTGCAGCTGGAACAAACCAAGGGACTTTATTTGATTGACATTTATCGGTTTGGAGATACAGGTCATTTGTAATAATAATATTGACAGGAAGAATGTGGAAATGTATCAATTTGTAATTTATGTAAATGTGTTGAATACTTCTGGTAGCCACTATATTTATAGGAGTAGGGAAATCGAGGATACCAGTTTTCCTGTTACGTTATAGGGTTTCAATTTCATTATAAATTGTTTTCACAGTAAAGCTCACGGTAGTCTGGCATATTCAGGGAATGGGGTAGTTGCATTGTTTGGTCTTAGAGCTGTTTGGTCTTCTCGCCTTTCTCCTTGATGCTGCCTTGCTCTCTTCATACTGCTATCTGACATTCTTGGTTCTGTTGCCTTGGATAATATCCCCAGGTCTAGTTGTGGTAGAACCACAGACTTGGTCATGAGTTGCAGTGCCTTCTATAACCACTGCCATGTCCGCACTAATACACCTGGAAAAGAGTTATCACATGAAAAGAAACACCTTCAATTCCTGGAACCTGGTCTGTTATTGATTTAATTTGACTTGACACTAGAACAGACCAAAAAGACTTATAAACTAAGCATGTTTCCCATAATAATTCAAATCACTCCCACAGAGTTTAATTAGATCAGGTGTAGTTCTTTGCCTATATCCATGCGTACCCTTGGTCAATTGCATTACTGGGAACAAAAGTCCATGCAGTGGATTATAAAATTGCCTGTAATGTCATGAACACTGCAATTACCTTACATGCCAATAAAAAAATGATAGGTACTGAAATACACTGTAATTTAAGGATTTGGACTGAATTGGGCAACCTGGGGTCCACAAGGTATAATTCTACAACTGGATTTGCACCTGAGAAGGTAGGTGTACTGACTTGCTGAAAACATAGACTCACTTTGAGTGGGACCGGCAGAACCTGTTACGGGATGGGGTGCCGGAGAAGGTGCCAGGTGGGCATGGTAAGCACCTTCTGCAGGTATACTGTGCAGGACTTGCACAGAAGAAGCCTGCATCACAGTGGCACTCACGATTGGAGCTGTTTGTACAGGCTTTCACCTGCTTCAGGTGACGCTGACCTGTTTATGGACAAGACAGTTTAGAGAACAAACACCAAGCAAGATACTGTCACCCACAACTTAAAAATAAAATACTGCACTATAAGTTAAGCAGAAGTGTTTCTTTCTGTCTGAAAATATTATATCTTAGTTTATATGAAAAATGTTTAGTAACCAAGCACTTTATTAGTAGCAGTATAGTAATACTGGGTTTAGCCTCAATTTTTTGCTCATGGGAGTTTTACACAAAAATGTTCTGAGGGCAGAACAAAAAATGATTTTCAGATGAGGTTCAGAGAGATAACCAATCAGATTATAGAGGAGGTGGGTCCATGCAACTAGAGGAGGTGGGACCAAACAATCAGATGTCTTGCCATGGTCAAAATCACTGAGATCACATTTCCCCCCCTTCTGGTGTTTGATATGAACACCTCTATCTGCATGATTTTATGCATCGCACTGCTGTAATATGATTGGCTGGTGAGATACTTGAATGAATAAGTACATGTGATCCTTATAAGTAAGTGCAAGGGCCAGTGCAGGGGAGGACATATGTTCATTTTTTGGTGTGAGGGTTCATTTTATGTAAGAGCTTTATTTTTAAATAAAGCTGAAACTCCACATGTCATCCTCATTGCCCAGGGGCACTGAAAAAGGGGGGGGGGGGTAGGAAGATTCCCTAAGAAATCTGGAAAATAACTGGAGGCATAATATGGGGCCCAAAATCTCTAATGGCACTCCTGACAGTCACACTGTTTTCCTTCATTCTGACAAGCTGATCAGAAGGGGGCCCTCTGGTGGCCACTGGGCCCAAAGCACCCCTGGATATTATGGGCCCAAGCTGCTGGATTCCTTTAGTTTTTAGTATGTATTTGGAGAAAGTACTAGCGGTCTTAGTCAGAGATTTTCAGCGTTTTCACCTGAGCAGACCTCTGTACAGCGCTCACACTGAGCCCTGCCTTGCTTCATCAGCCAGTACGTCTTCGGTGGACATGGGACACACTTCTCTTGCCGATATACAAGCCCTGTTAAGTCATAACAAAATGATCAAGCTCAGGCAGGGGCAACTATGTTCTGTGGGGAGTCGAATCCAAGCTCCACCACATCAGCAGGGGCCATCATTTAATGAAAGAAGTTACATTTCACTTTTCATTGTTACTTTGAAAATACATGCAAAACTGAATAGAACCCATGCAGGTTTCATGTTTAATTCAAGTTATATATTTATCATTCATTCATAAAGAAATCTCTTCATGTTTACAGCATTGAACATAAAACTTAAGGTCTGTTCTTACCTGATGTACATGTTGTGCTTTTCAGAGAGCAGGGGTACACAGCTAAATGTGCCTGAAAACAGGGGGTGGGGGATTTTTCAATGTTTTCTAGGACCCATAAATATATCACAAAAATAAAACCTGATCATAAGGGAGGTTTATGCAGAAAATGCTGATCAAGTTCGCAAAGACCTTGTTGACGGCACTAAACTATAAGCACTCTAGGTGAACATGGATTAGGAAATTGTAAAATAACATTTTTGTAAAGATGAAGCACTTCAGTTTACACACAATAAAGAATGTGCGAGTGAAGTCAATGACGATACAAATGAGAAACGTGACCCTGGATAACATTTCCTCCACAGAAATGCTTTTGGCGGTTTGAGGATAAAATGACTGAAGTGCGGCATCATGTGGGAGTGCTAGTGTAATGCAGTTTAACTGTAAAATTCATTATTTATAATTTACAACAGGAAGGGTTTGCAGGAAATGGGGTGTTTACTCATAAAATTGTAGGCCGATTTGTATAGATTATAACTGTAGTTGTAAATTTGGAAATGTATTTTAACAATTAGACTAGTGCCTTATAACATAATTTGCCTTTCTAAATCGCGACCCAGCAAATCAGCTATTTATTATTTTAAGCACTACAAAGGTATAGGACAGTTTAAGGATGCACTGAATTCAATGCTAGTATCGGTATTGGCTCCGACCGTGCATATGTCCTCCTGACAATGTGCGATGCCTATAATAGAGAGCACGCAATCATGTATCAATTATTTCATTAACTAGCAAAATAAATGGGGCAAAATAGCCGGGGGTGAGGAAATAGTCTACTTCAAAAGTAACAACGAAATCCAACGCATAACGGTCACTCGACTAAACTATCGAGAGAGGGCATGAAACCAGGTGCATACAAAGCTGTTAATTGAATTAAACATCTAAAAACTATATCTAAACATTAGAAAGAGTATGGAGAAATTACCACCAGCGGCAACACTTTGCAATAACCCAACGTGCCGTAAACACAGGCACAGAAAGAGGAAAATGTCAAACCAACTGAATGCAGTGAAAATAACAGAAGCTCTCACCAGTATTCATCAGGCACAATGCAGTAATGGAGGCAGGTGAACAGCATAATACTTTCTCAGGTGGTATGCACTATAAAAATTTGGAGAACTAGTATTTTGTTTTCTTCAGGCTTTCACTTTTTTTTTGACAAAAGATGCCTCACGTGCTGAGGTGGGGGGAATTTCAGTTTTATCATTTACCTCAACATTTTTACGTTAAAATGTCGCAAAGTATTTTTTTAGACATTGCACAGCCCTGATTGGTGATTATCAGAAAACGAACATCGGTACTCATACTCTGAAGAATATGGTATCAGTGTATCCCCAGGTCGGTTGATCTATAAAAGTTTATCTAAACACAGCAGCTGTAAATTCAATATGGTGTTCCTTATGTGAATATTTAATAGTATATTTAGAAAACTTAGAGTTTTTCTGCGAACAGTTTCATGTAAGTAGCCATATGAAATGATCAAAGGTAAATGTTTGTTTAATGCACATGCCTACTGCAAGGATAAATACTTCAATGCAGTGCTTATTCCATAAACTATGTCTATATTAGGGAACCGGGAAGCCGTGCCAAGTGGGTCAGAAACCAGGGAAGTCAGCCCTACAAAGTGACACGAGACAGGGGACGGGAACGGGCGAGCAGGGACATGTCAGACAGGTTGAGCAGGAACAGGCAGGGCAGGATCAGGCAGGGCAGGAACAGGCAGGCTTTTCTGACAGAACTAAATGGAGCTGTCCATTGAAAAAAGGGCTGAAAGCATGTCTCAAAGCAAGCCAAGAGCACCATCTAGTGAGGCCAAAAAATACAGCAAATGGTTCATGAGGCGTAATTTGGCCAACGCTACTGATTTATGTGTATGGCATTGTGGTCCTTATGAACTCCAGCACCTCAGAGTTTATGAAATAAGCACTGCATTGAAGTATTTATCCTTGCAGTAGGCATGTGCATTAAACAAACATTTACCTTTGATCATTTCATATGGCTATTTACATGAAACTGTTCGCAGAATAACTCTAAATTTTCTAAATACAGTGGTACCTCAGTTCTCGAACTCATTAGAACTCGAATTTCTTAAAAGTCGAACCAACCAGTGCGAAAAAAAATTACCTAGAGCTCGATCTGAATCTCAGAAGTCAAACCTACCTAAGATAACTTGTATGCGCCGGGAAACGAGTCACGCAGCACGTCTCTCAGCGAAAAGAAAGGGTAACGCTTCAGTCTCAGCCTCGCATTCGCTAGCATCTTGCATGATTACACTAGCTGAATACATATGTTTAGACAGTAAAAATACATTTAGACAATGATAGACAGTAACAGTAATTATCATTATATAATAAAATACATTTAAAAATAAAAAATTCTTATTAATTATTTTAATATTAATAATAAACCATTAATACGTTTAATTATAATAATATTGTCGTGCGGAGCAGGGACGGAACGGAGACAAAGGCACACGTCAGGGTATCGGGGAATACGGGGTTTAATTACAGGTAAGGCAGGCAAAACGCAGAGGGACAATACAATGACCGGACTGGGGAAACAAACTGAAATGCGGACGAAATACAGAGGGCTAATGAAAACAACCAGAAACAGCTGATCAAACGGAGATTCCACATGGGGTTAATGAGGGGGCGTGGCACACGGAAGGAGTGGACGATCGGGGCAGGACACATTGTTTGGATACATTAATTTTCTTACTTTACAAATTACTGTTTTGATAAATGTGCTTAGTTGTGTTTAGTACAGTATATGCTCTTCTTATTTTATCAGGTTCATTTTGTGTTTAAATGCTAAAAAAAACATATTTAGGTGTATTTTTTGGGGCCGGGAACCAATTAATTGGTTTTCCATTATTTCTTATGGGGAAAATTCGATCACAACTCGAACTTTTTAGGATTCGATTCGGAGTTCTGAACGGATTAAATTCGAGTTCTGTGGTACCACTGTATACTATTATACTCACATAAGGAACACTATATTGAATTTACAGCTGCTGTGTTTAGGTCAACTTTTATAGATCAACTGACCTGGGTATGAGTAGCAATGTTTGTTTTCTGGTAATCATCAATTAGGGCTGTGCAATGTCTAAAAAAATACTATGCGACATTTTAACATAAAAATGTTGAGATAAATGATAAACCTGAAATTCCCCCCATCTCAGCACCAAACGGGGAGGTGCATCTTTTGTCAAAAAAATCTCGCAGTTTCCTGCAGCTGGGTCCTCCGTGTCCTCTGTTCTCTTTTCGTGACGTTCATTTATATTGGTGGCCAAAAATTGGATTTTTCTATGCGCATGTTCTGGTTTATCCCTTTCAGATGAAATGTCAGGTAAGTGAAATACATTAATTTATACGCATGCATGTCAAAAAAATCATACAACACAAATGTATCTTTGCTTGCAGATCTAGTTTATAATGTGTTTTTGTTTTGTCGGTTGCTGTACTGGATAAGAACGTTAGTTAAAACTGTTAAACATCTAATGAACAAGGTGTTACCTCGAGCCTATAAATGTAGGATCTGGTGAACGTCGGAGGAAAGTCGATGAACGTCGAAGACAACATCAGATTTGCCGTCAGGTAGGCCTAAGTTTAGCCGGTGTACAAATACATGTATTTGCATGTTATGGAATATTTTAGGACCATAAGTTGAATTGATAGTCAAAAATTACGTATACAAGGTTGCCAGCTTTGTCTGCCAGTTGTGGAAAGTGCATGAGATTTTCAATTTGATACAAGTCTGCACACGCATTTATATATAAGTAAGAGTTTTATTACCTTTTAAATAGTCTTTTGAACTCCACCATGGACGATCCCAGTCAAAAAATACTAACTGCCAACAAGAGATTAAGACTCTTAAGTATTGGGAAGAGATCGGTCTTCATCAAGAAGAAGTATGACACCTTGTGGTGAAAGCCGGAAATCAGAAGCTACAACGCTGGTTACCCTTCTCTCCGCCAGAGAAGTCAACATCGGAACATGGAACACGTGAACCATGCATGAAACAGGAAAGACAGCACAAGTGGGAGCAGAAATGAGAAACTACAACCTTGTCCTGCTGAAGGTAAGCTGTGATAACAAAGACATTTTTGGGCTCATGAAGCACTAACATAAGCAGTGACTGTAAACAGAAACAATGAGGAAAATAAAAGACAGGAAGGAAACGAAAACAGCCGTCAACAACAGTAAAACATGAGCTGGAAGAGCAAAAGCCCTACAGGAGTACACAGAAGCCAATAAGAATGTGAAGAAAAGCATCAGAGCAGATAAAAGTAGCTAAACTGACAGCCTGGCAACAGAAGCAGAAGAAGTAGCAAGAAATGGAATTATGAAGGTACTCCATTATGAAGAAACTGTCAGGAAAATTTAGCAAGCCAGACAGACCAGTCAAAGACAAGGTGGAAAATCACTGATGGGAGAGGAACAACAGCAGAACAGATGGAAGGAACATTTTGAAGAGTTGTTAAATAAACCAGTGCCACCAAACCCACCTAATACATAATCAGCAGCAGAGGACCTACCTATAGACTAGAACGCCAACCAGAGAAGAGATCCAAAAAGCGAAAGGACAGCTGAAGAATGGCAAGGTAGCAGGCCCAGACAATATACCAGCAGAAGCCCTGAAGATGGACAGGGATACCGTGGTGGAGATGCTCTTCCAATTGTTTGAAAAGATCTGGGAGTAGGAGTAGGTGCCATCAGAATGGGAGGAAGGATATTCATCAAGTTACCAAAGAAAGGCGACCTCAGCAACAGTGCAAACTACAGAAGAATTACGCTCCTGTCCATACCAGGGAAAGTGTTCAACAGGATAATCCTGAACCAAATGAAGGACCAAGTAGATGCCCAACTAAGAGTTCAGCAGGCAGGCGTCTGAAAAGACATATCCTATACAGACCAGATTGCTACCCTACCAGATGTCAAGTCACAAATAGGCAAAGCAAGGGCAGAATTCCTCCACCTGAAGAACATCTGGAACTTTAAGGAACTGACTCTACAAACAAAAATCAGACTGTTCAACTCCAATGACAAATTGGTTCTTCTATATGGAGCAGAGACCTGGACACCTGGCAACAATGAGGAAAGTGCAGACCTTCGTTAACACCTGTCTGCAAAAGATCCTCTGGATCCGTTGGCCAAACACTATGAACAACCAGGACCTTTGGCAGAGAACCAACCAGCTTACTACAGAAGACTATAGAAGATTCTGGGATGGCGCTGGAGATGGATCAGCTACACACTCCATAAAGCACTGAGCAAGTGCTCACCTGGAATCTCCAAGAAAAGAGAAACAGAGGATGGCCAAGAAATATGTGGTGTTGAGACCTTGAAGCAGACACCAAAAGAATGGGATATACCTGCAGTCACCTGGAGCAGAAAGCCCAGGACCGAGATGCCTGGAAGTCCCTTGTTGGCAGCATTTGTCCCGGGTGGGGTAGTAGGTAGAAGAAGAAATTGTCTGTCGGCTTTGCAAACTGCCCCAGCACTTTTGATATAGCTAATTTTAGGTTTATAATCGAAGAATATAGATTTTCTGTAAAATTTCTTGCATGAGTGTGACAGTTTGAAAGCATATGTCATGTTAGACGCGTGAGAGTGTGTATATGAGTGTATATATAACCCAGTGTATATGAAGTTGAAGCAATGAAGTAGGCCTAAATAGTGTTAAAATATAATGTTTTTTAAAATGCTTGTCACCGATGGTATTGATTTTTTCTATATTGTTTGCTTTTTATTATGGGACACAGGTAAACAAAATCTTCAGCTGTTTAATTTGTGCTGGTGAAATGGTATTGTTTTGTTGTTGTTCTCATTGTGTCTCTTTTTGACCGTTGAATTAATGCATTTTGAAAACATTCTGACTTGCTATTTAAGAACTGCATATATCTGAGCGGGCGGCACAGTGGTTAATGTTATGTAACCTAATGTTAAGAGGATATTAATACAATGTATATGAAGATCAAATACTGCCCTGATAGGTCTATAAAACACGTCTATAGGCGTCAGTAAAATTGGTACTGTGGTTGCACATGGTACATTTTGCAGAAATATTAACGAAAGCGACATTACAAAGAAAGTAGGGAAGTCAAATGTTTTTGCACACACTGACATTTTCTACATTTGCATGTTACTCACATCTATTAAAACTACACCGAATATTCTTTGCTAACAGAAAAATTCACAGTATGTTCACCATATGAGTACCTAAATTTACTAGCAAGAAAATGTCATATCTTTGATTCATCAAAGTAACCTCCTCTAGCACTGTAAAAAATTTCACTCTAAATTTTACAGTAACTTACTGCCAGGAGAGTTAGCAGCAAAACACTGTATAATTTACAGTAAATATTTAACAGTAACTTACTGTAATTACACTGTATCTACATATATTTACAAACATTTTACAATAAAGTACTGTAGTTTGTTTTTATGTGAAAACGTATACCTTGGTGCGTTTAATTTTAAATAACAACCCCATGACATTACAGTTGATTTTCTTTATCAGTAGAAAACCACAGTAGTGTCTTATTAAAAATATCATTGACACAGATAATAAAGTTTGTTACACTCTGCAGCTCCTGGACCTGCCCACTCTCCTGAAGACCAATAGTGATGATGTATATTTGCATAGTATGACAGGGTACTGCCTTTGTTCTAACTTTAAACCATTATGGTGTGAATAGGGCAACAGTATAAACACCCCAGAGAGGTTGCCTAATCGCTGCTGCCACAGCCGTGGATCATAATAGGATATATTGGTTTGTGTTAGATGGGGAGGACTTATTGGGTGGCAGCCTTAAAGATGGCTGTGTATGGAGTTGGGGGGGAAAAAGAACCCTTCTCAATGTTTGTTTTCCTTCCCTCCTCCACCTAGAGGCACAAGAACTATACTCATCTCAATGGACCAGTGTGAGCTTGTTTCTCATGACGGGAGTGTTATTCCTGCCACTGACCCCCATCTTTCCCTGTATGTTGAACTTCCCTACCAGGCTAGATAAAGATTAACATCACACCCGAGACAGAGCAATTGCTCAAGGACCTAACAGAGTAGAATTTCTCCTGACATTCACAGGATTTAAAGCAGCAATATTCTGATTGCTAACACAGATCCCCAGCATAAGAGCTATCACCCCAGGCCACCAAATATCTAATAGTACATGGGAATAGAGCTGGGCGATTCATGACTCACCCGTGTGAATAACCTGGATCCGTTAAATAACTCATGGGTCACGAATCCATCGAGTCCTAACTACCCCCATAACTAAATTATAAAGCCCATCACGTTCATTCCTCTTATAATCATTTCAAGCTCATTACAAGATCAATACAGCTATAGTGGCAAGTATAGCTGCTACAACTTCATGCGCACCCGGATCGCACACAGCCATGAGTGAAATAGCTCCCTGTACAGCCGGAATCATGCAGCCGGTTCGGAACCGCGCACCCGGATCACACACAGCCATAAGTGAATTAGCTCCCTGTACAGCCGGAATCATGCAGCCGGTTCGGAACCGCGCACCAAGGATCGCACACAGCCAGGAGTGAATTCGCCGGCTAGCTCGCTCCACAGCCGGAATCATGCAATCGATTCGGAACCGCGCACCCGAGCAGGGTAGCGCATCCGGATTGCACACAGCCATGAGTGAATCTGCCGGTTATCTCCCTCTACAGCCGAAATCATGAAGTCCGTTCTGAACCGCTCACCTAAGCGGGCTAGCGCACTCGGATCGCACGTTCGTTTATCCTGACGAATTCCAAGGTGCGAGACCCGACAAATTTCGCGATCAAGCTACACATCTCGGAACAAACATGGCTGCCTCCACGAACACGCTGTTTTGTTGTTGTCTGAGCACAAAATTTCATGGAAATTAGACATTTATCAATTCACATGAAAGACCGTGTGCGATTAGATTCATGACTATAATAATACATTTAATAAAATAAACATTTTTGAAGTATTTATGAAATAGAGAAGCTGGACAAATCGTCTCAGACAGGAGGAGCAGCCTCAGCACTTCAAAAGTATTTTTAAATGCTAACCTATAAAACAAATTGCATAGTATGTAGCCTATATAGTTATTTATTTCCCTACAATACTTCTATATTGACTATATGTGTTTTTCTTAGTTTTCAGTTGCACATGTTGCTTGTTTACTCCAATTGGTGTTTTTATATATTTAACATTTCATTTTTAGCCTATATGCTCAGCAATTTGCACATTTTACATTTTTCTTCCATTTGCTGTTGTTCTTACATTTAACACTGTACACTTCTTAGGTGAAAAGTAATTTGCACATTTGTTACGTTAAAAGTAATTTGCACTTTTTGCATATGCATTATTTTAGAATTTTATTCTTGGCCAACTTCTGATTTGCACAGTTAGCTGTTTTTCTCCATTCGGTTATTTTTTGCCTTTTGGCTATAAGCAATTAGTACATTTTGTATTTTTCTTTCATTCGCAGCTTTCATTCTTAGGCTATGTTCTAATTACATGTAAGTAATTTGTACATTTTGCATTTTTGTTCCATTTGTTGTCATGTGTGTTTACATTTTGTATGATTCCTTTTTGGTGTGTGCCACTCTTGTCTTATACTTTGTCATTTATTTCGAAGTGCATTCATTCTCATCACAAGTCAAGTATACTTTTTACTATGAAAGACAAATGTTTCGGCTGGCGATTTGGCAATACTGACTCAGGTGAGTCGCACACCCGAATCAGTTTAGCGAGTGACTCAGAGGGAGCCAAATCCTAAAAAGGAACCGAATATTACAGCTCTACATGGGAGAGACTAATACCTGTGGCATTCCATTTTCAGTTGCGGTGGGTTTCTAAATATGGCCTTCCAAAAATCAAGTCTAATAAAAAAAAAAAAAAAATTTAAATGAGCAAATTGATTTGATTTGTTCTTCTATCCCAACTTGTGATCTAAAAGCAATGAGGCTGCCAATTATCAGTTCTATGGAAATGCACTCCCATAGCCACTAGGGGAGCTCTCACCTTCCTGCTAAATTATGTTGTCTAGTCTAACAAACGGGCCTTGAGCCATGAATAATAATGAATGTAGTGAATTACTATATTCTCAAATTACTTTTTGTAGTTTTGTGAACAACACCATGTATTAAACAAATCTGCATTGGCAGAATGAAGAATTAAAAATGAAAATAAACTATTATTTAAGAAATATTCCTTGGAACACCAAACTGTGGAAGACTGTGAATTTACAATGTTTTCCTTGAGACGTGAAGGAAGAGTCCGTTAACAGGAAATGTGCCGGTAATTTTCTGCAAGTACATTTTCCGTTTTTTGCTGGATTTTTTTTTGTTTTACAGTTTACAGTTAGTTTGTAAATTACTCGAATTTGTATTATAGAGATAAACAAACTAGGCTATACATGATTATGGCTTCCATGTAAGCACACCCGATTAACAAAAACAGCATAGAAAAACTTACCTTTTCATTTAATTTCCAGTGTTTCAGCAATAGTTCTTGGAGAAGTGGCGAAATTCACGTCCCATAATGCACTGAATTTCCCGGTAACACTGCTGTAAATACGTTGAAAGCAACGAAACTTCCCACAATGCCTAGCGTTTTACAGTACAATGCTGTAAATACACGAATACAGTCATTTACTGGTTTAAAAATACAGCAATTTTTTACAGTGTGACAGTGCATGTCTGGCATCCTGTTAACTGGTTGTGTGGTGATGACAGACTCAAATGCTGGGATGTCCTTCAACTTTAAATGCACTAGTTAACTGTTTTATCTCATGAATCAGAGCTGTATTTAATGTCCCTTATAGAAAGACAGCCTAGAATTTTCTCTGCTGTTTTGTAACTGCATACTCTTTCCATGCATGTTATAAAGGAAACTTGTTTTATTTGACTTTTATTTTCATTCATAGTTGTTCACTCAAGTTTCCAATAATAAAAGTAAAATCTGCAGTTTATGAAATAAACTGCACACTGTGGTGTACAAAAACTTTTGACTGGTAGTATATTTTTGAGCTTTAGAACGTATCACGCAATCAAATAGCTGACCCATTAAGTATAGGTCTTACACTTGCAATCGGGGAGACTGGGGACAATTCCCCGGGGGGCGCTTAACTGTTGTCCCGCTGAGAAACACATTAATTTGACAAATTTCATATTTGGCCGGTCTGAACTTAAAAATTGTAAAACAATGCTTCCGAAGCTTAAAAAGCGACTTTTCTCGCACAGGCACGCACGCACACACACACACACACACACACACACACGATAGACCACGATTGCTCAGCATAGATATAGGAACGAAAATACGCGGCACGCGCGAGAGTGCGATCGCTTGTCATTTATGGGTGACCGCAGTGAGCGGGTGCAGAGGTGTCACAAATGGAAGTTCCTCAAACGATAGGATAGCTGCAAAAGTCGAGCTGCTTTAACAGTTCAATGTGCTATTTATTATTTATTTTCTTCTTGAAATGTCAGTAATAAATGCATCTGGATAATAAGACTTAACTGTGACATTATTTATGAAGCTTTCCCCAGAACAAGCACAAAATGGCCTTTGGTGTAATACTCCAGGGCTGAAAATTAGTGCCACTCCGTGCCTGATTACGCATCTTGCAATAAGGATATAGTAACTTAAAAGCAGGGTTCTTATAAAAAATAATATTGACGCTGACCGCATGCATAAATAAGCAACTGGGTACTAAATTAAATGGGAGTATAGGCACCATGAAACTTACGAGGTCCAAAGAACAAATTGGCAGTGATAAAGAGTACAATTTTGATACATTATATACGTCATGTGCTATCTATACACATCAATACAGAGCACAAATAGTAATAACTCAGTTACTACTGATAATTCATTAATTCATTAATGATTAACAAACATGAGATCAGTATTAACTATTAATGTAATTCCTGACTTGCCACTTAAGTTGTTACTCTAAAGGTGCACAGAATTAACAGACATAATAACAAATATATAGCACCGATTCTTGACACTTTGGCAAAAACATGTCCCACTAAGAAAAGTGCTCATTCTGTAGGAAATTAATAAAATTTTCATGAATAAAAAGAATCAAGGTTATAATTAGGGGGCCCTTTGCACATATGTAAGATTCTTTTATAGGCTTATCTTTTATTATATGTTGGCCCATTGCCTACAAAATCAGTTGTCCTCAGATAGGGGATAATCATTTCAACTTGATTAAAAAAACAAAAAGTAATAATTGATCTGAATAATATCTTTTCCGCATGAAAGAGTACATTGTAATATGTATTAAAACCTACAAACAGTGAGTTTTGAACAATATTTACTATTACTTTGTGGTTGCTCAAAATGCGTCCCACATATTCGTCACCACCGTCAAATATTTATAAAAAGCAATACAATTAGCTACAAGGTCAACCCCATTCCTGAGGACCCCATTTTCAAACCTTCAGCTCTACTGTATGCTTCAAGATCCCTCAAGCTCCTGTAAGTTTGCTATTTTCTCTTAAACTTGTTCATATTTTTGGACACTGATACTGTCACAACCATAACATGTCAACACCGTCTCTTTTGTAAAAAAAAAAGTATAATATTATAGATTATGACATAAATGTATACTTTTTACGAAGAGGTCTGAAGTAGCTAGCAACAGAGGGGAAACAAAATGGCTAATGTGAACAGCTCATGCATATCATGTGAAAGAGCAGGTTTTTGTCGCCACCGTCAGACGTCACTACCGTCAGGTTTTGACAGTGGTGACAAAAACCTCCAAAGGGTCCTTAACGGAGGCTAAAATATAATTGTTGATCACAATAAATACCAATATGACCTGTGATGTTTCATTAACCTATTTTATATTTTTTATTTATGTAATTCCCCCTATATTTCTCCCATATCGTCCAACCCTAGGGGAGGGGGGTGCCTTCCCTCTCTCTCTCAATTCACTATTATGCCATGTTCATTTAGCTTACGTCGTCCAACATCCACAACATTCCCCCAAATCATACCCCCCCCCCAAATCATTACACTCAGCTTTGACTTTATGTTGACAAAAACAAAGTAATAACTGAAAAATGCCCATTTTATAAAAAAAATACAAAATGAGGAGGTTGCACCGGTACATTGCTGAACAGCCAAGACCTTGGTCTATAATGATATACCTTCATATTTTGTAATTTAAGTAATTTTTTATTTTCCGAATTAAAATCTGTTTTATCCAATTTCCCAAGAATCAGTGATAGTAATTGCTTGAGTAGAAGCGTCGCGATTCATTAAAGATGAATTAACATGAAATCAGTATGTAACTAAGATTTAGTCTGTGGTTAAATAATACAAAAGTAATAGAATAATTCTACATTATTTGCGCCCCTTCAAACTGTTACCGAAGAATGTAATAAATGTTTCCGCAAAAATTACGATTCAGAATCTTAATACTTAAACATTGCATTTTCCCTAAAGTAATGACCTCTACTAGCTTCGTTAAATAATAACGAACAGGATTTCAAGGTTAATTTATGGAACACTTACCTGAAAAATGAGACAGAAAAAGAGGTATGGACAATAGCAGCGAACATGCATTGTGAAAAAAATCTTCAACAAACTATAAAAATTCAAAAGCCAATATTTCAGAGGCAAGCAGTTCTCAATGTGCTATTCGGACAAAGAGAAACGTCGTTAGACGTACTGCAAACGCATCAGTCAAAGGGTCTTTTTAAATTTATACCGCGCTATGAGTCACGCTATATGAGTCATTCGATTTCCTTTTAAAGACATAGATATTCCTGCAATCTGGAGGCCGGGGATCCATCCATTTCTGATAACCTAAAGCCCTGAGCAACATCATTGGTGCGTATGAAATACATCATACTAAAAGTACACCGATTAATAATTAAATAGATACCAGATTCCATTCAACAATTGTCTCCGGGTGGTTTTCTGTTTAGGTCTATATCAATGCATTTACACTGTTAATGGGGAAAAAGAAAACACAAAATACCATTGATGAGACTTATTCTTGGAAAATTGTTATACTTTACTTAGAATAACTTACAGTTCATTAATGTTTTATCTTAATTGACCGGAATAACAGTGATGTTAATCCAGAGGGTCACGAGCCTTTCAACGCCCCTGTGTTAAACGATAAATACTTTAATGTTTAAAAAGCTCGGATAGTTTCACGGAACCATGTCCTTCCCTGTGGTGTAGTCTCTGGTCTACAATTTTAATAATAGGAAACTGAGAACTTCATCAGCAGTTGATATTATTTTTGTCTCTGTCTTAAGTGTTCCTAAATTCGTTCGTATTCTTTTTCCAAATCAATAAACTAATTCTTAGAAAAGGAAATGGACAGGAAGGAAGTGTATGTATTCTTCTGCAACTTTACTTTAAATCAGTGGTCACCAAGCCTGCTCCTGGAAATCCACCACCCTGCAGAGCGTAACACACCTGATCTACTGTATAATACTCAATGCACAGTATGCTCCTATAACCTTGGCTATTAGTTTACTTCCAGGAACAGAAAGCCCCTGGTCAGAAGTTACTGCAACTTACTCAGAATTCATTGATACTGGAATCTTGCAGTGAATGGGTTTTAGCCCCTAATTTTAGCCCCTAATTTCTCTGTGGCTGCATTCATTCTGAAAGTGCTTACGGCTTTCATCTTTACGATAAAGTACTCACCAAAATACTTTCTCAGACTGTATAATGCAAATTTCAATGTGGGGAAACTCTATTATGTACCACTTCCGACACATTTGCATGCTTCTGTGAGTGTTTTAAACTATTTTCATTCTTATTGTATTTTTAATCTGTACACTCGGGAGGGGGAGTTCCTGCTTTATGCCCTGTCTTTCCTGGGGTAGGCCTCAGATTTTTGATGCCCCATAGTGCATAAGCAGAGTCATGGAAAACAGATGGATGCATGTCTGCATGGTTATATATTCTTTCACAGTATTTTTATATTCAGGAAAATCACTAGCACTTCCCTAAGAGCAGCACGCTTGGCAAACATACAGTCATTCTAAGGTTTTACATATCAGGGCATAATTGAAAATCATCTGGTCCTTAGCAGGTCTTACAATTAGGAAAATACAACCTCAGATGAACAACAACACATGACATATTACACCATGTCATTAGTTATTTAACAAAGACTAAGCCAAAACGCAGGAACAATGTGTGAAAAAAGGGGGCCGTATGTAGCTCAGCTGGCTTAGTCTCGGTGCCTGTGAACTGGGAAATGCCAAACAACTTGAAGTCCATCATTCTACAGTGATAAAGATTAAGTGGAAGACATGCAAGGCAGTTGCCAATCTTCCCACAGGGTGGACGTCCCAGAAAATTCACCCCAAGGTCAGACCGTGCAACGCTCAGAGAAATTGCAAAAAGTCAAGAGCTGCATCTCAGACTATACTGAACTGAGTTAGCATGTTAAATGTTGTGTGTGTGACAGTATGACAGTACAATTAGAAAAACATTGAACAAGGATGGCTTGTTTGGAAGGGTTGCCAGGGGAAAGTCTCTTCCCTCTAAAAATAACATGGCAGCATGGCTTAAGTTTGCAAAGTCGTATCTGAACAAAAACAAAACTTCTGGAACAGATTAAATGTCCTTCGGAGAGATGAGGTAGAGGTGTTTGGTCATAATGCACAGCGCCACATTTGCTGAAAACCAAACACAGCATATCAGCACAAACTACTCATATTAACTACCAAGTATGGTGGTAGAAGGGTGATTTGGGCTTGTTTTGCAGCCACAGGACCTGGGCACCTGCAGTCATTGAGTCGACCATGAACTCCTCTGCATACCAAAGTATAGTAGAGTCAAATGTAAGGCCATCAGTCCGACAGCTAAAGCTTGGCCGAAATTGGGACAATGATCCCAAGCACACCAGCAAATCTACAACAGAATGGCTGAAAAAGAAAAGAATCAAGGTGTTGCAATGGCCCAGTCAATGTCCAGACCTCAATCCGATTGATTTGCTGGGGCAGAGCTTTAAGAGATCTGTGCATAAACGAATTCCCACAAACCTCAGTGAACTGAAGCAACAAAGTAAAGAAGAGTGGGTCAGAATTCCTCCACAATCATGTGAGAGACTGATAAAGTCATACAGAAAATGAATACTTCAAGTTATTACTGCTAAAGGTGGTTCTACAAGCTACTGAATCATCTGGTGTACAGACGCTCCTCTACTTACGAACTTTCGGACATACGAATGAAGAGGACTGTAAGTCCAAATTGTGTTCATTGGGCTCCTGTTTCCTGTCCGCAACATCATTTTTTCTCTGCGCGCCAGTTCCGCCTAGTATGACTTCTGGCCGCTACTCCCGCCGCGCAGCAGTGTAGCGTGCGTACTCCCAGCATCCTAATTGTTAGTACTTGCATATACCCTTAAAATGATGTTGAATAATGACTTACGAACATTTCAAATTGTGAATGGCCGTTCGGAACGTAACTCGTTTGTAAGTAGTGTAGCGTCTGTACTTAGTTTTTCACACATGCAATTTCTAACATGAGGTTAGATTTAAATGATTTTTGAACCTGGTAAGGACAAGATTATTTTTTTTTATCATGTCCTGATACATAAAACCATAGAACTGAAAGAGGGTGTCATTTTTTTTCACATGACGGAATATTTTTTGTAATATGTTCCTAGATATCAGTGCATATTTTGTTACATACAAGTTGACGGTCATCTCTGGCTTTAGAAAGTTGCTTCTGCCCCCTACCTGGCTGGTTTTTGGTTATTCCTCTGTATCCTGCTGCACCTTGTTCTTGTGTCATGTCTTAGAAACTTTGAGCCTGGAAGCCTCTTGCCTTGCAGTATAACCTACTGCCAGAACCAGGATTCAAAAATGCAGATATTTTTTTAAAATATAGAGTGGTCTTCTATTTATTTCCCAGAGCTGTTTGTGTCTCAAGTGAAACCGGGCCAGTGAGTTTTTTTTGGGGGGGGGGGGGGGGCGTGGCTAGGATGATGATATGGATTCCCCAGAGCGATCCATGACTGTCAAGGTTCCGGGCGGCTCGGGCACAAAAAGGGTGGACGACCCACTAGCGGCTCCAGGAACAGAAAAGTGGTTTATTAAAGAAAACAGAAAACACTACAAAACCAAAAAGGACCACGAGGGTCAAAAACTGAAAGGGATTAAACAAGACTAAATAACAAAAACCAAATACACGTTGAACACTGAAAATATCAAAACCATCAAACATCGGCACCATCGGAACCATCGGAACCACAACAACACACAACACAGAAAATGAACCACTGAGGAACTAAACAGAAGCAGGAACTAAAATACTAAAGGGGTAACGAGACTAACACAGGAGAGGTGAGACTAATTAACAGAGACTAGGGAAACAGGGCACAGGTGAAACTAATAACTCAAAGGAACTAAAAACAGGGAAACTAAGAACTAACCAAGGACACAGGGAAACAGAAACCAACACTAGGGCATTAAACAGGTAAAGACACAAGCAGGGGCACAAGGAACAAAACCAAAACCAACTACAAAATCAGACACAAGAACTAAAGAAACTCAAATGAAACACTAGGGAGCAAAATACAAAAACAGAGGAGGCGGGAGTCAAACCCAGGACAGAAGGTACACAGATAACCACATGCTCAACACATTGAGCCACATGACCAGACAGGTAACAGAGGAGAACAAAGACTAACATGAAGGACGGGATGACCAGCAACGTCTGCTGGTCAAACAGGGAAGGGACACAGTAGGACCACAGCAGGGGCTGACCCTGACACATGACACACTATTGATAAAGGAACACAGAGCTAAAACAACATATCAAATACTGAACTACTGTTATACACCTAGTGGGCATCCCTTGTCAAATTTATGTCATCTGTGATTATTAATGAATGCAATAAATGTATTGTTCTAAAGCTCAGAAATAAACAGCTATGGATATATACAATATTTGGATGCTCTGGATTAGGCTGTATTGTCATCAAGACTGTTACAGATGGACGTTTAGTTGTATAATTATCTAAAAACAAATACCTGTTCATGAACAATTTTTTTAAGGGAACCAATAAGTAGCTTGCAGAACACTTTTTAGGATCAATTATGTTCATTCTATATTTTTTCTTGCTTAAACCTGTGTTCATTGGCGCAGTACAAGAAATGGGTAAATTTCACTTTCTTTCTGATGATGAGAGTAGATGTGAAAGGTGAATGAATGCCGTAGAGAATAGTCATCCCCCCCTCCCCCGTTTATATAATAATATATTAGTGTATATTTTCATCCAGAGTGACATACAGTTGAGGATGCAGGGCCAGGCAGTCTCTGGAGTAAAAATGGTAACCACCCCCCTGAATAAGGGCCCCACTGTGAAAATCACTCTGCTGATCTAATATCCTGTGTGTGTGTTTTTTTTTTGTTTTTTTTTAAGGTGTGACCAAAAACAATCATCCCACTCATTTAACTGGATAACACTTTGTTGAGTTTGCTTCTCACTTTTTTTTGTTGTACTAAAACAGTGTCGGGCGTCTTTAAGGACTGAATAGAGAGGTGTCAGTTTTCCTAACTGACTCCTGGTGTGGGACGTCCTTGTGTATCGTTTCCCTAGTAACGGAACTAAGCTAAGATCGCAAGACATGTCTCTGAAAAGTAAACTGTGAAAAGAAAAGAAACGTATCTTAAAACACTGTTTGTTTTTTGTATATTGGTTCAGAGGTGGAATCGGTACATTTTAAAGGCCATCGACGATAAGTTTATAGATCCTCCCTAATGTGAGTAAGACAATTTAAACAGTTTTGAAAAGAATATCTAATTTAGATCATGTGTTTCATTTCTGCGTTTAATTACTGAGAAGCGTCATGCGGTCTTAGTCACTAAAACGCCAGAAGCAAAATAAGCTTTTACATCACCTGACATTATGACTATCGTATCAGCGTCTTCATGGTTTCCGTAAATTAGATCTACGCGTAAACAACATCATCTCTTGCTCATAGTAGAAATAATCATAAAATTACGAAGCACGGACAAACAGAAGCGCATACAGACATTACGAGAAGGTAACCGATTACTATAATCATTCATTCAACATTCGTAACTAGGGTTGAAAGCCGCCAATTATAATACGGGATCGCCCAGTATAAAACGGGAGGCAGCGGTTTATTTTCCATTGCGGGACGATTTTTAATAGTAGAAATAACTACTCCAAGACTAAAAGGTTTATGCATAGTTCACAGCCCATTTTAATGCCTTTATATTTGGACATATAAAAACGTTTTTAAAATGTCGAAAGGACTCGATTTTTTGTAGCAAAACACAAAAAAAAATCCCTTTTTTTTGTTGCAAAACCATACCTAATTTTTAGTAACCACATGTTTTTTACAAGTGACCTACATAATTTTTGTCTCATAAAAGAGAACCATAGGAACAAGACGTGTATCTACCTTTTTGGCAAAGGAGTGTTTGTTTAAGGATAAACACGTGGTCTCCAGTAAAAGACTAAATAATAATAATGCTTTAGAATAATAGCCGAGCTGCCAGCCTCTATAGGTCCAGCATTTTTCTATGGACAATGAAGACAATGAAAGTGCATCTACTGTAATCCATTTGTAATCTACAACAGGCGGATTTCTTTCTAATTTAATGTTATCGCACATATATTTTTTCTTAAAGTGATGTTTTCAGGTACTTATTATTCAAGTACATTATTTATGAATTGGCTGCATTTCTTAAAAAAAGTTTTTTTCAAGTCGCATAATTTTCCATACATTTGAATACATTCTAAAATACTTTGAACAAGACGAAACAATTTTGTGAGGGTTGTTTGACAAAAACCGAGAAATCGTGATGAATATGTGTCAGGAGGCCAGCACAGAAGACCTATGCAGGGAGACAGGAAACCAAGAGAGTGACCCGACTCTGTACATTATGGGTGAGCAGGGGCCACGCTTGTGAGGCAACGGATAGAGAGGCTGGATTCTAGTCTCAAAGCTTGGCTCAGTATTTATGGGGAAACCAAGGCAGTGAGAGTGAAGGAATGAGCCGGCAAAGGTCTGGCTGCTGGTTTCTGTCAATGTTGATCCCTGACAACTTTCCTTCCTCTCTGTTTAAGATGGAGTCTGTCAAACCCGGAGCTGGCCGGGGCAACGAGGAGGACGTAACGCGTCGTTCTGCCCCGCTGGAGGGGAAAAAAGCTACTTCAATGGACAATTCTAATAATCTAGCTGTGGAGCTAACGAGAGCCTTGACCTTTCTGCTCTCAAAGCCAGAGAGTCCCAAAAGCCTGCATCTCTACATGCAAGCTTTCCGAGAAAATAAAACAGAGACTGTAAGACTGATCAGGGTCAGACAGACTCAGCACCTGCCCATAATACTGACAGCATTCGTGGAGCAAACGGCCCAGCATATCAGCAGGCTCCTGGCTGAGAAAGAGCTCACTGGTGACACAGGGCATGAGGAGAGATCAAAGCTGGAAGAGGTGCATGAAAGTCTCTGTTTCCTGGCAGCCATCGGCCCAAGGGACTCCCAGGTGCAGGAGCTGAGAGCCTTGGTTTTGTTCCACCTGCACAGGTTTGGAGAGAGTGCAGAGGCGTGTTCCCTTGCTCTTCGAGGACAGGATGTGCAGCTGGATCCTGATGCAGAAGGAAACGGGGAAACTTTCCAGCAGCTGCCACCAGAGAGGAGGGCCCGCCTTTTGGTCAGTAGGGCAGCCGCTAATTTCTCCGCCAGGGATAAAGGAGCTGAGACTTGTAAGGATCTGGGAGAAGCCTTCGGCGTCCACCCTGCCAGCGCGAGGCAGCAGTTCCACAGACTGCTTTCCAGCCAAGCCACAAGGGCGGTCGTCTGTACAGAGATGAGGCAGGAGGCAGAACGGGGGCTGCTGCAGTACAGGGAGGCAGTGCTGGCACGGTCTGACCTGCGCTCTTCTCAGGGTGTGGAGCTGCTGGACCCCGTGATCACCCAGCTGCAGGCCTTGTGTCACCTGGAGCCAAACGGAGGTGGGCGGGAGCTGCGCGTGCGCTTAGCCGACGGCCTCCTGCTGCGTGGGGAATTTAAGGAAACACTGTCCATCTGCAGCCAGCTGATTAGCGCCTCCTCTACCTGCCAGAGCTACCAGAATACTGTGCATGTGCTTCGGGGTTATTCCTGCCTTCTCTCCGGGGACCATCAGGGGGCGCTGGAGGACTTCCAGGCAGTAATTGAACACAGCGCCCCCCATCCTCCCAGTTGTGTGCGGGCACTCTGTGGCCGAGGGCTCCTGCGCATGCTGGGTGGTTCCCACTACCTGACGGCCCTGGATTATATGACCGCCAGTCGGCTTCAACATCAGGACGCGGCTTTGGCAGTGCGGTGCCTTGTGCCCTGGAACTGCCGGGGCCTGCTGTGTACCGTGCTGCTGGAGCAAGGGCGCGCCATTCTGGAGGGGGCAGGCAGCCAGATGGTCTCATGCATGCCCACATTACACTCAGAACGCGGGCAGAATGATCAACAACAATCAGCGGAGGGCAAAGACAGCTACTCCCCTGCCAAAGAAGGGTACTGTCCTCCACATATTATTCACCTTAACCATTTCCATTTGCCATTCCATTCCTATTCAGGGTCACAGAGGGGCATAGCCTATTACGGACACTATGGACCAAAGGCAGGGAATAACCCACACAACCCATCATGTCTATTTGTTTAGCAGATGCTTTTGTTCAAAGCTACATTCAAGAGAGGCAGTTAATGCATGAAAAGCATTTATCTGTAATGGAACCGCCTTTGAGGTTACAAGCTGGCCTTCCAAAGAATGATGAGTAACAAGTGCAACTTAGCCCTCTAGACAGAGGTACACAAACATTGTTAGAACTTAACATCAAAAAGGCTAGTCAGATCAAAACCCGTGCGAGTTACAGGAAAAGGGCACCCTGTGTGAGAATGTGGCCCACTGAGACCATAACAATGCAACAGTGAATGAAAACAGAGGGAGGGTCAGCGCTAGGATGAGTTTGATGAAGTGTTCACGCAAGAAATTGGTCTCGAGATGTTTCTTAAAAGTTGTCAGCGGCGCTGCTGACTGGATATGATTCGGCAACTTGTTCCGTCATCAAAGAACCACGGATGGAAAATGTCTAGACTGAGACTTGTTTTCAAATGTTGAGATCAGCAGCTGATGATAGCTTGCAGAATGTGTAAAATGAGAGAAAATGTAGAGGAGCAACCTGGTTTAGACATGTACCATTATATCATAGGTTCTGGATGCACCAAGGACTTGAACTTAAATCGGCGTGAGCACATAGGGAGCCAAAGCAGAAAGACAATCAGATGAGAGGATTTCAGATGCTGGATTGTGAATCATCTGCATTGGTTTTGCCAGCACATTTTGGCAGAGTTACAGTAATTAAAGTGAGGTGGCAAGTACTGATACATAAGGTCTGATCGTCCTGATTTCATATAAATAAATGTAGAAGATCAGGAAATAGCTGCAATGTGGTTAGCAAAGGATATCTGTCATCAGAATTACCTTTAGGTTTCTAGCAAACCTTGACAGGGACAATGTTGATGATCTAAGCTGGAAAATACGGCGGTCTGCTTTGAAAGGAAAGACAAGGAACCTGTTCTTTGAAATGTTCAGGTGGAGATAGTGATTCTTCATCCGCCTTCCGAGTTCTGCAAGACACACGGCAATCGAAGCTGAGACTCTGACGTCCTCTTGAGGAACGGTTAGGTACAATTGGATGCCGTCTGCAAAATAGTGGTAGGAGAAGCCATGTGACTGGATGATTGGACCTAGAGAGGTACAGTGTAAGAAAAAGAGACGGGGGGGGCAAAAACTGAACCTTAAGGCACAGCATTGCTCCCAACGTCACCTAGAAGGATCTACTTGACAAGTAACAATGAGATCATCTCAGAGAATTCCCCATGACGCTGTGTCAAAGGGTGCAGGTCCAGCTGGAGAATAACAGATGACAAAGATACAGCTCTTGCTGATCACAGGGTGTCCACATCTTGGCGGAGAGTCCAGCATTGTCCTTATCTGTTTGATTTGTGTGTCTGTTGTTGCCATGGGAGTAGAATCTGGGTGCATTAGCTAGTGCCTGGTTGTGCCCACTGAGCCCTGTCCTCCTGGGTGTGGTTAGGGCCCTTCTGGGGGTGCATGCCCTGGCCACGCTGCTGATGGAGCTGGAGCCCAGCACGGATGCCCCACGAGTCCTGGCAGCGGATGCCCTGTACAGCCTGCACCGCCCGGAGGAAGCCCACCGCTTGTTGCTGTCCGCAGGGCATGCCCAGGGCCGCTCACCCCTATTGGCCCGCCTGACCCTGCTGCAGCTGCACCGTGGCTTTCTGTACGACGCGAACCAGGTGGGTGATGCTGTTCCGGGGAGGAAGAAAATGAGCGACGCAGACGGAAACCTCCCTCAATCCCTACAGCTGAGATCCAAAAATGTCCCATTGCCCTGATTTTGCATTGTAAATGTTATGAATATTCCTAAAATTAAGATAAAACCTCACTCCTGTGATCGTTTTTGTCTTTTTTGTCAGATTAAGTAAAAAAAAAAAAATAGTTATTAGTATATTTTCAGATTTCCCCCAAAAATACTATTTCCCAAAGTTACAGTTAAAACCTCACCTCAGGGTACAACAGTAGAACCCTTCCGAGGGCTTGAGAGTCCAGGTAGTTAACCCTCCACATCACCTGCTGTCCAGCTGCTCAAGAAGCTGATCCAATGTGGTGACACCAGCTGCTTATGCCCCCTACTGGCTGTGGCATCTCCAGAGGACCGGGCCTTGCTGCAAAGACACTGTCATGCGGCAGCCGAGCGCATTTTGGCAGCCCCAGGGAAAGAGCAGGATGTCAGGGAAGCGATAGCATACCTGTCTATTGCCATCATCTCCTCAGGTCAGCATTTGCAGACTTTGATTGGGTCTCAGGACCCATTCAGTGGATTAGTGCATTGTACAGAGAGATTTATTTTGGTTCAAAATAATAAAAACAGAACATACAGCGCTCACAGAAAATCTTGGGACACTTGCTTAATTTAGTAGAAATTGCAAATTTATTGGTGCTTAAAAAAAATCACAACTTTATTAATTTGTTTGTTAATTTGTAATTAATCAACCAGTAGTTTTAAGTAAAACATTGATTTCAAGTAGTAAGAAACTGAAACCCAAAATACTGTTCAAAAAGAGCTGTTCTGAGTTAAGTTAAATGACAACAGTCTCATTGGGTGCTTTTTAATTAGTAATTTAATTAGCCTTTGAAATAACATAAAACAGTAAATGCTTGTTTAGTACCCCTTTGCGAGCCAATGACTATAACTACAATTAATAGCAAAATGGCAATTATGAATGAGTCAGACAAAGAAATTGACACTTCAAAACAAAATGTCCGTGTGGAAGATATGTGTAGATATGTTAAACATTTGAATCCTCAGAGTGATTCTACTCCATTGGGCCCTTGATCAAGGCCCTTAACCTGCGATTGCTTCCTCCTGGGTATGACTTTAATCTACATCCAACCCTGTAAGGACGTCCTCCAACTTACAGGGAATAACTTGGGGGTAGGTGGCAGGATTGGCCCTCCAGCCACTGGAAAAAACCTCACACTGGTCCATTCGGACTAGTGTGGTGCTGAGGTATCATCCCCCACATGGCTGCACTCAGGTTTCCATCCCTGAGGTGGGTGCAGCAACGCACTCTATCGGTGCATATGCTCCTTACCTGTCTCTCTCCTCTGTTAAACATTGTTTGTCAGTGGGGTTTTGATATGAGGCCTATGAGACTGCCACACTTTTACTGAATTATGCAAGCGTCCTTAGACTTCCAGTGAGCACTGCTGTTTGATTTATGTATTCTAAGCATAAAATGGCAATTTCCTGTTTACGGGTTTAGTGCAGGTGTAATTTAGTAATACTGCTCTCTGCAGGTGGAGAGGCAACCGAGTCTTTGCTGGCAAGGGGGCGATGCTATGCCCGAGTGGGACAGCACAAGACCGCCATCTTTGACTTCACGGCCATTCTGCGAGAGCACACTGAGCATGTGCAGGCTCGGTGTGGGAGGGGCTTCACATACCTGATGCTCAAGCAGCAGAAGGTATGGCACCATATTTGCCTCCTTCTATGAACTGACGCAAACTGGGGTTTCAACTCTTTAAACGATTGTAAATGTCTTAATGCTGTAATGGAAGTAATCATTTGGTGAAACACTAAACACTTTTTGAATCTGAAATTACACGGACGAATGAACAAGTAAACTCTTCACTAGAACAAATGTACCTGCAGCATTTTAATTATAGTCAACAAAATGAAGCCAAGTAGATACTGTTTGTTTTTCACTATTGATCAGGGCCCTACCACCTATTGTAGCAACTATTTTAGCTTTTGTTGATTCTTCCAAGAACACCAGGATTGTTCCTTCTTATTTCAAGCAAACAAATTTAGACCCAAATGTGTCTTCAAACTATAGACCCATTTCAAAGTTGCCTTTTATGTCTAAAATCCTGGAAAAGGTGGCAGCACAGTAACATACGGCTGTCTTGCAAGTGAACAGTTTGTAGGGCCAGTTCCAGGTCATGCATTTCTTTCTGCTGAATCTGTCCTTTTGAGGGTTTTTATTGCTGTTGATTCAGGTGATAGTTCTGCGTTGCTGCGTTTAGATCTTCGCTCTGTGTTTGATCCATCACATCACATTTTGATTAATAGATTGGGTGACTGGGTGAATATTTCTGGCTCTGCTTTCGAGTGGTTTAGATCTTACTTCTCATGCTTCTGTGGGTTATTTACGCAACATTAGTAAGCTGAGGGTAATTGTTTCTAACCAAGATATGGAGATGCGTATTCATGCATGTGTCTTCTCACTCTGACTGCTGTAATTCTCTGTTTTCCTCTCTCAATAAGGTGACTTCATGCTGCTTACAGTCAGAATGCTTCCACATGTCTGCTTACTACATCTGGCAAATGGTCCCATGTAACCTTATAGGATCCAGTTTTTAATTTTAATTAGTACTTTTAAGGTTTTTCATGTCCTGGCCTCGAGTTATTTACCTGATTTACTTTATTTGCACTGTGCTCTGTTGCTTTAAAGTCATCTGAAGAAAACGTGCTCACCGTCCCACATACTTGCCTGAAACCTCACGGTAACAGAGCTTTTGGGTATGGAGCCCCGGCTCTGTGGAGTGCATTGCCGCTGTCTTTGGGAAGTGCGGCCAGGGTGGAGTCTTTTAAAGAGCGGGTCAGATAATCTTGTTAAACAAGGTTTTAATAGATTGTAATCATATTTGCGCTGCCTACTATACTGCTGGATTTTCCATCTAGTCAGTTATATGCTGATTTGAGGAGTAACTAGAGGAGTAACTAGAGGCATTGTACTCAGACCATTGCTTATTGTCTTGCTGTTTATCGCCTCATCACCTGTTCCAATGATATTTTATTTTATTGTTGTAAAGCACTTTGTGACCTTGACTGTGACATGTGCTATATAAATAAATGTATCTTACTTAGTGAAAAAAAATAAAAATAATAATTATTATAATTATTATAGTGATAAGAAACATAACTTTGGTACAGGTTTTATTGTATTCCCTGGACAGGAAATACGTATTGTTTCTGGACCAGTCTGCCACTGGACTTTCTTGCTAGCATGTTAACTGTCAAGGGTTGCGCAAGCAATAAAAAATTTGGAGTTGCACTGGCTGTTGGGATTTGGGAATTCATGTAATACAGAAAGAACATCATCTGGTCGTAATATCAGTGTGTGCACAACAGTTCAGCGTGCTTGCTGCCTGAGCCACTCTGTCACTCAATTTTGTAATTTTTGCTATTGCTCATTTACTTTTTAATTTACCTTTTAACGGTATTGAACTTTATAGAACAGCATATAAAAAGCAAAACTCTCATTGTGAAATATGGATAAAAATGTTTGTCTTTTAATATATTAAAGTTTGAGCTTTGTACTGTTTGTGCCTGTTTTCCCAGGAATGCATGAGTGATGTGCTGGCAGCCCTCCAAGTCGATGTTGATGCTGTCACTCAGGAGATTCTATTGCTGAAGGGCAAGACCAGGAAACTTGTCTGTGATTGGCTGCATCAACACTGTAGGGCCAACCTCTCTGAGATCATTGGAGCCAATTCGATTCCTTGTGGGGAGCAGCCTCTCAGGCAAGCCTTTCTTATTGGAGGAATCCTGATGAAAACTGAATGCCTAGAGCCCAGGGGGAACCTCTTATACATCGATATATTAATCGCCAAAGGTAAGACAGAGGATTTTTCTCAATATGCGTATTTGACTGGACTTGTGTTCTCGTGTCCCCATTTTGTGTCATCTTCCATTGCCGAAGACCAGTTCCAATACACAAGAACAGAAGTGCAGAGGATGGTAAAAATCCCTGGATGTTGTTCTTGCCCTGCCCCAAATATCAACTGTGACACTGTGATTTGCATGCCTCAGATGATCCTCCTTCCTTCTTTCAGGTGATATAAAGGCAGCAGGTACACACCTGTGCAAAATCTTTGGCCAGGAGTCACAGGAGCCTGAAGCCCAGGGCAGGTGGGGGGTGGTGGAGGCGTGGCGACGGAACTTCCGGGCCGCAGCCAAGGGGCTAAGCGCGATGGCAGAGTCAGAGCCCGTCATCTTGGACTTCCTGCTTGCGCTTGTCAGCGCGGCTCACAGGAAGCCTCTGGCGCAGGTAGGCAGGGACGTGTCCGGCAACAGTGCATCCTCATAAAGCTTACGGGACCCCATGAGTCACACACTGCACACAAGTCAAATTATTAGGAACCCATTAAGGAGTCTAAATGCCACAGAGTCATTACACACTTCCAGGGAAGACCATCATTATCGTTTTCTTTTCACCGTCGGCAGCTGTGACTGAAGGGGATACACAAGCCCTAAACATTTGGAATATGGGTTGAAATGCTGTGTTTTTGACAGGCTTCCGCACATGAAGCCAGCTACTTCTCAATCTGTGGTCAGTGGCAGCGAGCGCTGGAGTTGCTCACTGTGGCGGTACGAGCGTCCGGGGAGGGCAGCCTGCTATACCGGCGGCAGCGGGCCGCCTGCCTGGCACGCCTCGGCCTCCACCAGCGTGCCACCTCTGACCTGGACCTAGTGGTGCATGGCCACAGAGAGCGCGGGGGCAAGAACCCCGAGATGTGGGCGGAGGACCTGTGTCGCCGGGGGCGGAGCCTGCTGCTGAGCTCACGTGAGGAGGCCGGCCTACGGGATTTCGCCGAAGCGCTGGAGATGCATGCGGAGCAGGCACTGCGCTGCATCGAGGACGGGCCCGGCACGGAGCACCTTGCGGACTGCTTCCTGCGGGAGGCCCTGCGGCGGGTGACGGAGCGGCAGTTGGGCCACACCTGGCGCTTGACGGAGAGTGGCCTGATGGTAGACGCCTGTCATGTGGGGCTGAGGCGCCTCAGGGCTCGGATCAAGCGAGAGGCTGCCGGCTCCTGCATCGTCCACTGACGAATGGGGCCCCCTGCAGGGCGGCAAGAGAAATTACATCCCCCCACACTGCCCAGATAGAGAGGCCCACTGGAAGTTCTCCCAGCCAGTCCAGCTGTCTCTTTGGGTTGCCAAAGCAAGGACCCACGAAACCTGCCAAGGGGGACTGATTCGTCCCGGTCAGGGTGACTAGTCTTTGACACTGTTATTTCAGTAATAGGCTGACTCGACTTTTTGGATTCATACACTAGAACAGTCCCCAGCCCCTCGCAAGACTGCAGTGACACACTGTACAGTGATGCCTCAGGCATTTAATATTATATGTAACATCTAAGGCATCCATAACATCTGCAACGAAATATTTTTTGAGGAAATGGAAGAGATGGAGGGTCATCATGAACATGTGTGGAGTTGGCCTCTTAGTGTCTGTGGTCAGGATCTAGAAAAAAGGTCATTCTCTCAGAGTGGGTGACAGGCTGGGGCATGGTCAGCCTGGGTACTTGGTGACAGGCTGGGGCTTGGTCAGTCTGGGTACTTGGTGACAGGCTGGGGCATGGTCAGTCTGGGTACTTGGTGACAGGCTGGGGCTTGGTCAGTCTGGGTACTTGGTGATAGGCTGGGGCTTGGTCAGTCTGGATACTTGGTGACAGGCTGGGGCATGGTCAGTCTGGGTACTTGGTGATAGGCTGGGGCATGGTCAGTCTGGGTACTTGGTGACAGGCTGGGGCATGGTCAGTCTGGGTACTTGGTGACAGGCTGGGGCATGGTCAGTCTGGGTACTTGGTGACAGGCTGGGGCATGGTCAGTCTGGGTACTTGGTGACAGGCTGGGGCATGGTCAGTCTGGGTACTTGGTGACAGGCTGGGGCATGGTCAGTCTGGGTACTTGGTGACAGGCTGGGGCATGGTCAGTCTGGGTACTTCTACCTGTTTTCTAGTCTTGTCATAAATCTGCCTTTTTTCTGGCCACAGAGTTTTTTAGTCTTACTCATCCACAGCCTTGTTAATATAAGTTAATATAAGTGTATATTAACACAGCGTGTACTTGTTCTTGCTTCTCTGAAGATTCAGCTTAGATCTAGTAGGCTACCACCTACTAGGAGAATGAGGCTAGACTTAGCCAGACACCAAGATCAAGCTGTTACTGATGAGTTTGTATGCAATTTGTGTGAAGAACTTGCAGACTTGGGTGCGACTGCTGACTCTGATGTGATGAGACCTTGAAGGTTGCCGAGGTTGTGTTGGTGTTGCCAGTGTTCCCAGAAGGAGGTGTTTCATCTCGGAGGGCACCCTGGATATTATCGAGAGGAGTCACAGCGCACGACTTGGTGGAAACTCCAGTCTGTACCGGGAACTGAGGAGGCCGGCTGTGAGGGCTCTGAGGCCAAAGAAGGGGGTGTTTTTTTTTAGACGAATCTGTCTGCGCCCACGTCCTGCTTAAAAAGGAATCGAAGCATTATGCACATCTGAATCTGTTCCTCGGAGACTTGCAGTCAGGGCGAGTTATGGAACGGTCCTTACGGAACGCGAGGAGTTCCGCTGTGTGGTGGGTGTGGTAACACGCTGCATCAGTGCATGCTCCCCAACCTGACATGACCTGTACACATAAAAATGTAACCAATAAGGATATTACCCACATGAAGCTGGAATTGTTTTGTTGGCTGTTTCGACACGCAAATCTAACAAAACTGGTCTTGACTGAATATTATTTCTTCTTTCTGAGGCTGCATTGAAAACGTAAATTAATTGTTTCCTCTATAAATAAATATTAGTAGATTTTCTTCCTGTAACTCCCTCAATTTTTATTTTGCATATGTAATAAATAACTTCTGATAGTAGGGAATTGGGCTGGCTGCTATCATATTATCACATCATTTAATTCTTAAACTTATAAAAAAAAATTCAGCTATGAATGAGATAAAGGTGACAGCTTGTTTATTATTGGCAAGAAGAGAAAATTAAAGAGCACCCAGCTTGTGACCAACACCACTCAACCTGTTCTTTTACCACCATTGATTTGCATTTACATTGTCTGTGCAAAGTTATTCTGTTAGTCAGGTGCTGTCAAGACAATCAAATACAGGAGGGGAAGAAGCAATAACATGAAATAAACAATGCAAAAATACCCTTAAAACGTGTAGAAAAATTCTTACCATTTATCTAATAAAAATTCCTTCAACAACATTACATTATGGTAAAGATTGAATCCATTCCCTCACCACAGCCAGGCCACTGTAATCGTGATATTAAATTTGGAATTTCTGAAAAGATGGAACCAAACCATACCTGAGCAAAGAAACATTAACCAGACATAACAACATCGAATGGTTGTGTGGATGATTATGCACTGAAGTCATCTGGAGGTGGGTGTGGATGTGTGAAATTACTACACCTATGGCAGGTAACTAGTGAGCTGGGTGTGACTCAGCAAAGTGATTCTTGAAATTGGATACTTGTTTGCTATGTAGTAGGCGAAATGTAGTATACAAAGTGAGCAGTAATCCAAATCCTCTGTATGGATGAGACAGCAAGTGAACAGTACTCAGATTGCATACTACATTCTGTGACATTCTGAAGCGTGCAATCAATGGACCCTACACTATCCCATGAGGCCCCTGGAGCTGCAGCCAGAGATGAAGAACGCTGCATGGCCAGACATTTGTGTCCAGATGGCATAGGAAGTGCTGTTTCCATATAGATGTAAGCCGAAAATAATACTCAGTTATGTAAGTTGACTCAAATTCATATATAATATACATTCATAGCTCTTAACAGTATTTAAGTTTTGTGGGGGTCAAGCTACGTCATTGGTAATCATCCGAGTCAGGTAATATGCAAGATCAAATGACCAAAGTTTGTCTGATTGCATGCATACTGTTATCATGCATACATAGAGTACATACTACCTTAAAGTAGCAGGCTCAAGTAGTAGGCTTCTGAGGAAATTTAGTACCTACTGTGTAAGTATGCAATTTCAGACACATCATTAAGTCATGTTTAAAAGATAATGCTGATAAAAAATTAACATAAGACATTTTTTTGAGTAAAGGGTCGATATAATTGGAAATGTCAAAATACATGCCCAAATTAATTTGAGGGTCAATTTCACAATAGGGAAAGCCAAGTAATATGAAAATAAATTCCATATGTACTTTCATATTACATTAAAAAGTTAGCACAGAGCCATAAACCATAAACAGCCTATATCTGTTTCCTGCCATTTGACTCCATAGCCTGTTCTGTGTAACTTAATTGTTTGAGGGACTGCACCCAATGCCAGGGGAATACCTTTTTATAATATTTAAAAAATTAAAATGGCTTTCATCTGTATCTGTTCTCACGCATTCATTAAAATTAGCATATCCAGCACAGCACAACATAATCCTGGGGAAAGCCCCAGTGAAATGAAAAATACACAGACCCCAGGCAGCACACGGTAATACTAAAAATGGAAATTCTCAATAAAAGTTCATTCATGAGACGCGGACCTTTATATCCCGCAGCAGCCTTTGTAAATCATTAGACAGCATTAGATGAAAAGGTCAGTAAGCGTTTTTATGTAGCTGATAATTGTAGGTCCCAGTGGTGGCCTTTTAAGCAATTATTTTTACTGTCTGCTTTTACAAAAAAATTCCAGGATCACAACATCAACAAATGTAACATAAAACACCATATAAATGTTAAGATAAAAAATAACCAGACTTTAATAAAAATAAGTTTTATTTGCCATTTCTACGAGTACATTGTAATGATTCTTTTTAAATGTGTGTGCACCCTGAGTCACTGGATAAATGGTCTGACCCTGTGCTTGGGCCACAAACTGCAAATCTGGAACATATTTGGATTGGTCTCGGTTGAGGGCCCAATATGATATGTCTTCATGTGCCCAAAATCTGCCCCTGCTTGAAATGTCTGATCAGTCACTTAACAATGAGTGAAGATTTATCAACTGACACAATGGGTAACATGTCAAACTATGAATCAAAAGATTCTAGGCTTATAGGCTTGACAACTGGGTTTTCTCGTGCATCCCCATTTTGGGGATAGTGAGTGGCTCATCAGGCTAAGCCTCTGTGTCTGTGATCGGAAGGTCACTGGCTCAAGTTCCAGCCTTAGCAGAATAGTCACAAATCTGTTGGCCATTAAGCAAGGTGCTTAACCACCAGCTCCAATGACGCTGCATGACATTTGACCCTGCAGTGCCAGGCTTGATCTCACCGGTATCATCCTGATCATGCAAAGTCTCAGGACATCCCACAGGGCAACTCGATCAACTGAGTCAAACACTTTATTAAAATCGACAAAGAAAGACATCCTGCCAATATTTGTTTTTGCACTTGATGAGAACCCTCAGTGCCAGGATGCGGTCAATGGTAGACGCCTTAGGCATAAAACCAGATTGCTCCAGTTGCTGGCAGGTAAGCAAGTGATCACAGATCCTGTTGAGGATGACCCTAGCAAAGACCTTATCTGGCCCTGTTATCAGGACCCCATCTGGCACAGTGATATCCCCCTGTAGTTGCCGTAATCCAGGTGATCACCCTTCCCTTTCCAGATAGGGACAGCAAGTCCTGTTTTCCATTCAGTTGGGATGATGCCTGTCTCCTAAATGGAAGCAAAGACTGCCTGCAATGCTAGGAGGACAACCTTACCACCATTCTGGAGAAGTTCACCCCGGATACCACAGCTCCCTGCGGCCTTCCCTACCCTCAGCTGGTTCACCACCTGTGCAATCTCAGTGACACTGGGTGGTTCATAGCTAATCAGAGGATAACCATTTTCTTTTAAAAGATGTACAAGTAAAAGACTTTGGTCATCAAAGTGTGCTGGCGCTGCAGAGGGGGTGACAATTCCAGTGAGCCAATTTCACCCGGTGTTGCAGTATCTACAGTGGTCCTTTCACAGCTCTGGAGACCAGGGTTTGAGTCTCCGGCTGTACTTGTGTGGGGTTTGCTTCTTCTCCTGGTATTATTATGGGGTGTCTTCTGGGTTCTGCAGTTTCCTCCCACAGTCCAAAAACATGCTAAGATGAATTGCCTGTAGGCGTGAGTGATGTACCCAGCAATGGATTGATTCCCTGTTCTGCATTATTCCCTAACTTGTGCCTGTAGGTTCCAGGATTGGCTCCAAATCAACCTCATACACGTTCACCCACATGACCCTGCATAGGATAAGCAGATATGTAAAATGGATGGGGAGTGTGTCGTGTCAGAAAGCGCAGAATCGGCTGACGAAGACGGTGCCGCACACTGTGCGTCTGCTCTGTGACGCAAAGAGCTACTTCTAGGAATGTCAACAGGCCAGTTTCACTTATTCTCAGGTGCAAGTGAAATCTAGTTAAGTCAGCACACCCTTAGAAGCTGGTGCCTCACGACCCAAAAAAATTGCTGAGTGTAGGGTTGATGACTGTAATAGCTGTCGACCAGGGGCGGCATGGTGACGGGAAGTAATTTTACCCACTGAAAACGGTTCCGTAACCATTCACTTGAGAAACATTACCAAATATGACTGAGCAGCTCTGATATAGAGCCTGGATAGATGATTAAACAGCCTAAAATTTACCATGCAGCTTCATAAAGGCTTAGAGGGCTTCGTCTTAGATAGGAATGAGGATTTATTAGCTTTAAAGAGAGCTGAAGAAAACTAGGATCAGAGGGACTATGAGCCCTATCCTTAAATATGCAGTCATTTTTAGATTGTTTTCCCATATACCAAGCATAGATCAATGCCTACAAAGTCTCCCTGTTGCCTGTATCCCACTCATATGTCTGCCTTCCCAACAGTCGAATTTCATTCTGGTAGCCATTCGCTGGGATCGTCTAGCTGGACTAGCTGAAGACCCCGATAAAAAAAAAAATTGCTTGAATAAGGTTCAATTTGCAACTTAATTTTTTTATGTATGCAAAAGTAATTTTGAAATATTCATTTTACAGGAAAAGGTAGCAGGAGAAAATCAGATCAAAGGTAAGCGTGCTTCAATCGATTGGCGGTGTGCGCAGACTCAGCATTTCGGCTAAGTGGTTAGCGGCTGGGCCTGCCCCAAGGCTAAATGCAAAGATAGCAGCTGCTGGTAATCGTTCCTTTCTGTGGTTTGCTTACGCAACTCAGATCAATTGTAATCACTTCAGAAGTGGAAATGTGATCCATAGATGCAAATTATGCTCAGACTAATGTCGATCACGGTGCACATTACCACATTTTATCACATAGCTTTTATCACTACTTCTGCTTTTTAAAATATGTAAGTACTTTGTCAAAAAAAATTATTTAACCCTATCAGTAATAGAATTTATATTAGTATTTAAACAGTCAGAGCAGTAAAATAAGATTAAATACTCTACTTTGATCCATCTGTACACCATCAAAACCCATATCGAATGGGTAAATATTTTTATCCTTATCATTTTTCTGCTTTATCTTTTTTGTCTCTTTAGTTTGTAGCAATTAAACAGACATAAAACAGAGTTTGATCATGCTTAAGTGAAATGTAGCATTATGTTACAAGACATTAATCCTCAGAAAGCTAGGAAATTCACTAAAACGCAAGAACTCTAAGTGCCGACAGCTGTGACTCTCTTATCCAGTTTTTTCATCTGTTTTGTATCAAGTGAAACCCTTTTAGCTTCCAAAATCTCATTTATTAAAGATAATCTCAATGTTTTAAAGGAAAGGGGAAAAATGTGAAGCAGTGTTTTGCACATGCTGTTCAAGCATTTTTTTTGTATAAAATTTTTGCTTGGAAGTCTTGTTTTTCATATATATCCTCAGTTTTATGTAAAATCATATTAACACTTTGTTTTTTACATATTTAACATTTAAAATCATTTGGTGACATTATACATGTTTGTCTATTTATATCGACTGTGAGGGGCCGAGTGTAAAAGCAGGAGTCACAGGAATAATTAGAAAAAATAGGGTTTTTTATTCCAACCCAAATTTAATTTAACAAATACTACGAGAAGGGTCCAGCTGCAGACGCCTGTAGAGTGGAGCTCCACCGGAAATACGTCACCTCCACAGGAGATACGTGATTTTAAGGGGCGTAAAGTGGAGCTCCACAGGAAACACGTGACCAAACTGTGTGTTACAGCGGAATTTCAGTTGTAAAATTCTCAAAAAGTATGTTTTTGTTCATTTATATGCTAGAGAAATTATATATATATATATATATATATATACAATATATATATATATATCTGGTCTGATCTAGTTTGTGGAATATATATATTGGTCATAAGATGAGCAGTTATAAACATGCCATACATACGCAATTGCTATTATGTTACTTTCCATACACATTACTAATATATATATTGGTCTTGCCTTAACTGTTATAAACATATACTATATACGATTGCTGGAACAGCGCAAATGCGTACGTATTTTATGTGCATTTGCGCTGATATGACAAGAAATTATTGTGCATTTTAACCTGTATATGCTAATTCGTACTTCATTTGCGGTATATAGGTTGAAATGCACGGTATTTTCTTGTCATATCAGCGCAAATGCACATAAAATACGTACGCATTTACACTGTCACAGCAATCGATTGCCGCACGTATCGCTTTTAGAGGTGAATGCGTACTTGCGTACCAGTTATATGCAGCCCTGTATGTGTTGTATAAATGATGATCAACATGTAACAATTATATTCAATCAACTGCTAAATTTATTTAGACAGCAACAACAAACAGAATTAAATTTAAAAAAAAAATCAATCAACACACTCAAGTGCCAGTAATTTAATCTTTCTCATAACAGACAGCATTAACCCGGAGGCCCCGCTGGTCAACACAGGCATGTAAAAATAATTCCATGTCACGTGTTTCCTGTGGAGCTCCACTTTACGCCCCTTTAAATCACGTATTTCCTGTGGAGGTGACGTATTTCCGGTGGAGCTCCACTCTACAGGCGTCTGCAGCTGGACACTCTTGCAGTAAATGCTGAGCTCATAAAACAGGTCAAAGTAACAAAACTGAACTCAGGCAAAAGTGTGAACAAACTAACTGGCTGCACAAACAAACATAACTGACCCCTCCCCCCCCGAAAATGACACACAAGGGTATATATATAATGGCTGATCGGACCAATAGAAACAATAGGGGTAACTAAACACAATACAACACTAACTACTGTATAAGACACGACACCGCAGTCCAGTTTGTTGATAAACTAAAAATTAAAGAAGAAATCAAAATGACTAAACTTTAATTACAAATATCTAGTGAAATAACAAACGCTAGTTTAACTAAAGAAGAACACAAATTTCCCCCTCTCCAGCAGGAACTGGTGGTGCAGTCCAATTATCTTCAGGCATTTAACTGCTCTGAGCTCAGGCCACCATCTTTTGTTGGGTTACTACCAGGGATCACAGCAGGTAAATAAACCGGTAAAAGAAACAAGAATTAATCACATTAATCACAACAAACGATAGGAATGAATTGATAAAAATACATCAGTAAACTAAATCTGCGCGCTTACAAATAGAACAAATGTTTTTAAACCAATTAATAAAGTTAATTGCAAATTAATGTGTGTTAAAATAAAAGGATAAATGAAGGTGTGTATGCGTTTACCCACTTTACTTAAGTGTGGCCTGGTGTTTGGCCATCACATTGACCAATATTTCAGTGTTTTACTGCTCTAAAATAATCTTCACTAAAGTGACATTGTGAAACCCCTGTGTTTAAATCCCAGTGCTACGAAAAAATTATATTTTAATGAATGGATGCTATTTAACAGCACCGTGCAGAAACTTTCTGAGGGGCTGGTGCCCTTTCAATCATACATTAAAGGGCCAATCAGTACCCTTAAATAGATCAGCAAAAGTGGGAGGTGTTCAAGCACCCCCGTGCACGTGCCTGCTGTTCACTGGTGCTGAAGCTGTTGGAAGACAGACGGGTGAATGTACGAGTTTGTATCCTTCGAGCTCTGGACCAGGTGATTCTTAGTGGGATGCAGACAGGAGACTTAAAATTTGGTTTTTGAATGATGCTTAATTGTGTACTTAAGAATTTGGGACTGGTCCGCCACAGGCATTTTATTCTTAGTGCAATAGCTCAAAAAGTATTTGATGGATGTTTTTCAAACTTTGCAGACAAATTGGATGAGTGAGAAGATCTACACCTGATTCCATTTTGAGGAAGCAAAGGACGACTGCAGAAAACACTTCCTTTCCAATGATGTGATGTATGTCATTAGCAGGCAACATTGATTGGACAGATAGTCAGATATTTCAGACACACTTAAAAGCCAGGCTTCTCTGTGTAGTGTTTGTAAGGTTAAGTGATTTTTTTTCTTATTTTAGCGTATTACTTGTATGTAAATTCTGCTCTTTTCTTTTTGTAAGAAATTATCTATTATCCTACACCAGTACACCAGCTCTTTCTTAAGAGACATGATGATTTTGAACATACAGACAGTTCTGTTAGTGAGCTAACTACAAAACTAGTCTACTAAGAAAATCACTGCAAACTTTCACTGAAAATTAAACAAATGATCTAACTCATAAACTTGATAACTTTATTCATAATATTTGTAAATGTCAATGGTGAAAGATTACATAAAATTATAAACTGTCACTCTGGGTTTCAACGAAGACAGTATGTCTTTGTATGTGACAGAATGAATGAATGCTAGGAGCCAAAACCTCCAATCACATGTGGAACTTGTCAGTCCTGTACATTAATGTTACTTATTTATCATGTCTTGTCGAGATGTCTCCCAAACACAGAGAAGAATGGGTTCCAAGTGCGTCTAAAATATCTGATCTGTCCAATCAACGTTGCCTAAATGAAGCACCGGAAATACGTCAATGAAGCATATTAACCATGTAAGCTTTAATTTATTCTCCATTTAGAAAAAGCGTGCCAAAATCTTCCGTACACTTATATATGCATATATATCAATAGGCATTTTTATTTACACTGGTTTCAAAGGGAAAATTAACATATATGTGGTCGAAAGCAATTCCCATACAACTATCAGCGCTGTAGTTTAATAAGATATATTACACTTTTAGTCGCAAATATAAATTATATACATAGATACCTTGACTAATGAAATTGTTCTGGTAATTTTATGGGGGAAACCAAGCTTCCCGTGTAGTCTTAGAGCAATCACTTGTGATGATGATCTGGTGCTTATTTCATTTTGAAACTGCACCAAAATAAGCATGCAGTGTCACTAGTGATATGGCACATGAAAGGACACAGATACTCTTCCCTAGTGTAGGGGTGACGGGGCGTGCTGAGAGTACACTGTTGTTTTTCCTACAGCGTCTAGTTACACAGGATGTCTGACTGCATTACGTATAAAATAAATGGAAAAAGCCAAACATAATAAACAATTAATATATTGTTTATACACTTGTGTGATCTGTGACAAAACAGGAATTCCTATTTTCCTTCCCCTGTGTATTACACAACTAGAAAGGTTTATTTCAAGATGAATTTGCTTTTTCTCTAATTACGACAGCAAAGACTTGCATTGTCTAGCTTAACTGTGGAAACCCAGGTGCACGATGACGTAGGCCTACTATCGACTGGACTGCTGAGTGTGTGAATCTAATACAAGCTTATATATACGCATATAATTGTATTACATACTCAAATCATCTGGATGTTTTATTCTGTTCTCTATTTGTCTTTTTATGTGAATGAAGCAGGCGTGTCAGAAGCATTTTGAATGTGGGGGGGACACACGTACCCCTTAGATTTAATGGCGGCGACCCCCATGGAATGAAGCATATATAAATTTAAATGCTGGGAGTCGTTGCAGTCAAATTGGCTGTTTTCGTGCTTATTTCACATTATATTTACGGTCTTTAGGAAGCAGGTCGGCAGAAATTTTATTGTACAATATACATGTAACAATAAAAAACTGGATAGACGATCACTCGCGGTGAAGGGCCACTCCTCCCTGAAACACCTTTGACAGCCCGAACGGAGTGTTGTTTGTTCTGGTCAGTGGTATGGGTGCAAAAAACAAGTATTAAGTATTATATGCTAACAAAATCAGACGAATCTCCTCTAGCGCCATTTTCAGTCCGAAGTCTTGGGTTTTCCTCGACAAACTCTCGCGTTTCTCCTGATCCGCTGCAGGTTGCAATCTGAAGTACCTTATCTGGAAGGAAGGCTGAGACGCGAAAAGAAAAGAAGCGTAAGTAATATTAATAACAACGGAACCAGCCAAACGCCGCAGACGCTCGGAATCCTTTTTATAAACACCACATTTCTATGGTACACTTTATTTAGTAATCGATTGTATTTCTTTGCAGAGCAGTTTAACATTGTGTAACTGGGGTAGCAAGACATATGAAAAACCTTATTTGAAAACGGAAGAACGAAGTCTCACGAGAGTATGGATGCACGTGATCTGTGCCCCGGCTCAGCTCCGTTCCGAGTTGATCAAAGTAAATTTTTCTGCGTGCAAATGGTTATCCAGCAAAGACATATTTGGAAACAGCCTATTTTATTTTATTATATCTTAACTAGACAGGTGTTTTGGTTGTCTATTGTGTTAGTTTGCGTGTGTATCTCGTTAGCCGGTATAGCATGTTAGCAGTATTGCTTAGGGCGCCGTATAAACTTTGTCTATGACAGAGCTGAATTAGGGTCAGATAACAAGATCTGAATAAATGATAGGATACAGGATAGCTATGTAATAAGGTGGGGAAAGGAGCGTTCCAATATTCTAAATTCCATGTTTGTATTTTAAACACTGAAAACTTAGTTATCTACAAAATAGGAATCAACAGCCACGTTTATACACAAATTGTACTGAATTATCAATTTTTTCATTTTGTTTTCATAAACTGCCTACATGAAGGCTACGTCATAGGACTCTATTTTATGACACGAGCGGAAATCACAATGGTCCCACAATTGCTATTCAAGAATCAGTTTTGCCATTTGAAAACTATCCAGTTTTCTGCTTGTACACAGTTTTCATGTTATTTATTATATGGGCTTGTTCCATATTGATCCTTTCAAGATTACATTAATGTATGAAACTGGTTATTTACTAATGTAGCAGAATCAGCACTGAAGCACCTGGATGTGCTTTAAGTCACTGAAAAGTTGATGAAGTCTGTATGAATTTGCTTTAGGGGTGGTGGCTCAGTGGGTACCCCTGGTTGGGGGTTCCTTTCCCAATCCCGCTCCATTTGCTGTGGCATTTGTATGTTCTTCTGGTGTTTCATGGGTTGTCTCTGGATTGTTCCATTTTCTCCCATTCCAAAGGCATTCAGCAGTTAGGTGCTGTACTGTGTGTTTTCCTGTAGGTGGCAGGCATGCTATCCTGCATATTCCCATGCTTTGTGCCCAGTGCTTCCAAGAATATATTTCAGGACCCCTTTGTGACGCTGCACTGGATAAATGTTTGGAAAATGGACGTACTTTACTATCCCCTCCCGCACAGCTGCCGCGCTTAAAGGCTCCATCAGATTCCCATCACTGACTTCTGATATGCCAACACAAGTAAAAGTCATCGTGGTTGGTGCAGGGAGCCGTGGACAAACATACTCAGAATTCGCTCTGCTGCATCCACTTCGCGTGAAGGTATGACTAAGTTTGTTTGGCTTAGTTTGTTTATGCTGGTGTTGCTAGACATAAAGAATGACTCAAATCGGACCAGAACTAGAGCTTATAAAGTCATGATGCAGAATCGCTACATAAACTGCTGTGGTATGTAAATGGGAAATTTCGCAGTGGGATTTTTGGACTTTGCATATTTGAGAGTTGTGTCATAAATGTGTCATATTTTTAGTTTCATTTGATTGAGTAAATTCAGAGTAAAACCCAGAGTCACACATTTCATTTTATTCTGATTATTGAAATGCCTATGAAAACCTGATTTGCCAGGTGGTTGGTGTGGCGGATCCAAACGTGTTTGCTTGTAAGAAGCTGCAGGAACTGCACGGCATTGCTGACCAACATGTGTTTGACGGTACGGAGTCAGTGGCATCCTTTTTCATTTTGTGCCACTTTTGTGTTCTGAAGTGATTTCCTTTTCCCTCTTCATCTTCCATCTTCATTCATCTTCTTTAAATTAAATTTTATTATTATTGTTATTATCTTTTCCATTTTATTTTTGTCTTGAATTTACCTCTGGGATTATTAAAATCTATCTATCTGTCTATCTATCCATCCATCCATCCATAAATGTGATTTTAATGTCTTTTATTTAAAAGTGTTCTTCTGCCTTTATAAAGCACTCTGAATTGCCTTGCGTCTGAATTGTTCTATATAAATGAACTTGCCTTGCCTTACCAGACTGGCACGGTGTTGCGCAGAGGGAGAAGTTTGCGGATGCAGTGTTTATCTGTACCCCAGACCGGCTGCACAAGGTAAACTCAGGAGAATGGCATTCTGGTTGGCACAGTGGTTCAGTGGGCAGCACCGTTGCCCTAAGCCTCCAAGGATAGGGCTTCAAATGTTTTCTCTCCTCGGTCTCCATCCCGGTTTGTCCTCTGCTGCCTCGGACAGTCTCCAAGTTCACCACAACTGAATAAGCATTTGGAAGAGGGATGATGCATTTTGTCTTGGGGGGTGGGGGGGGGGGGTCCTTTACATGGAGCATAGACGACTGCTTTAATTATAGTATAATATTTACTGTGGAATCAAGGCTTTAAAAGCCGTGTTTCAGGCATCAACATTGTATAGAATTGTCATGGGTCGTCATGATTCTCATTGTTTCAGTCTGACGGTATGAAAGACCTCAGTTTTCAACACCAGTCATCAACTGTTGGGCAAATATATTGAGTTATAATCATTAATTTTGACTGGCCCTGAATGCATGAAATGCAGGGCAGAGGCTGTGTAATTATGGGGCCTGAGTGAGGATCCACCCTTTCCAGAGGATTTCCTGGCTCCCAAGGCCGTCAGCACAAATGCAGTACAGGGGGAATCCCTGGATCGTGGTGCCACTCTATGAGTGAGTGTAATTCTGTTCTGCAGGAGCCGGCCGTGGAACTAGCAAGACAAGGTTACCACATCCTGCTGGAGAAACCCATGGCTGTGAGTGTTGGGTCTCTGCCTCCAAATCATTGATGGATTCCATACTCTGTTCTCTTAAACCAGTGTTTCCCCATTTGCTCCTTTGGGACCTGCAGGCAGTTCACAAGCATAAATGTGGATTGTTTGGCAGAGAGCTGGGAGGGAGCAAAAACGTGGACTGTCTGCCCCCAAGGACCGGATTGGGAAACACTATCTTAAAGTATTGCCGTCTAATGATGAGTTACAAACAGTAAACACCTAATCTAGAGCAAATGTCACGGAGGGGAGGTCTGGCAGGTAACTGATGATGTCACAAGTGGAAACTAGGCTATTTCAGATTAGAACAAAGAAAAAATATATTTTTAATGGTATAGAAACCATTAAGATGGGATGAATTGCTCATTCTTTGTAATTTATCTTGTTTTCTTTGAGTATTTTGAGTGATGTTTGAGTGGGTGAATACATGAGTGTTTAAGTAAAAAACAGAATTTCTGTGCATAGATATGCACGGTTCGTATGCTGCGTGACGTAGTTTCCCTTTCCTCTGTATGTCTTTGTGTGTGCGTCATGGATCTTTGTATCGGTGTTCTGCTTTAGGTCACCTCCAGGGACTGCAGTGAGATTGTAGCTGCCTGCATTGAGAACCATGTGATGCTCACCGTGTGCCATGTACTCCGATATGATCCTACAATTCACAAGATAAAAGTCAGTCTCTTGCTCATGCTGTTTCTTTAAAAGTGTTCTGGATGGAACATTTTTTAAGGTTCCGTTTCAGGTGCTTGGTGTGTTCTCAGAGCAAAGCACAGGTTTGTTGTTTTATACATTAGATCAAGCACAAATGTTAAGATCTCCATATTTGTGGTTAATGCTGACCACACTGGAAAATGTGCTTTTTCAGGAGCTTATCGACAGTGGTGCCATTGGGGATCTGGTCCACATTCAGCATTTAGAACCGGTAGGTCAGAACCATCTTTTCTAAGATTTCAAAATGTGTGGTTCAGCTGTCATTGGAAAGTTGCCGGTTCAAATCCCAGGTTTGGCAGAGTGATTTTTTGGTAACTGCTTGTCCGGAGATACAGGTGCAAAGCAGGGAATAACCCAGGATAGGGCACTAATCCATTGTAGGACACACTCACACGGTCATACCTGTAACTCCAGTTAACCTCAGCATGTTTTTGGGTAAAGCAGAGTTCCCACAGGAAACCCCATGACAACACAGGGAGAACATGTGAACTCCACACATGGAGCCATGGTGGAGACTCTCTACACACTGATCCCACAAGTGTGAGGCAACTGTGCAAACCACTGCGCCACCATGCCACCTCTGAAGAGAAAATGAAAAACCTTATAATATTATCTAGCCATGCAGTGAGAGACGGTACTTAACCTGGGGCCTGTTTCACAAAGCAGGATTACTTGCTTAGCCAGATAACTTTCCAGATTTAAGGTAGTCTGGGCTAAATAGACCTTATTTTCATCAACTTACATTCAGTCCAGACTACCCTAACCCCCTGGGGCCTGAGGCCTTTTTTCCACTTTCGAGGTAGTCTGACATGCCTTGACATTTTAAAATATTTCACCTATCTAAAAAACATTTATCCCAAAGTGATACATTTGCTTTTATTCAGCACAAACTCAGCACCAATAATCTGAGACCTCTTAGAATGTTATTATTCTATTTTTTGTTAAAATCAACTTTAAACATATACTTTTCAAAAACCTATTTTCAGACATGCTGAGAAATTGTAAAAAATCACATTATAGACATTTCTAGGTAAGACTTTTGAGCTCTGAAGCTTATAGACACAGGGGTTGGCTACACATAGGTGAAAGTGACATTCTGAAATTTTATGTAGTTTGATTACTAAAGTTTTAGAACTTTGGAGTGACACTCTTTTTCTCAAAGTCAGTGGTCTTCACAATGAATATTGATGAGATAGGTGTCCTCACACCTGTAGTAGTTTGCATACTGTCAATGGCCCATCAGTCTGGAATGTCACTGCACCCCACACCCATCACTTTGGAAAGGCAGTTTGAAACGCAAGAAAAGTAGCAACAATAAAATCCCTTTCACAGTTTATTAATAGATGGAATGAAAAATGAAAAACTGTTACTATATAAATATAGAAAGCGATAAATATGATGCAGTGACTATTATTGACGCTCTGGGGACGAGGGCATCATCGACCGCGTATCTTTCTCGCGTATTTCAGTTTATATCTCGCTGAAATCATTATGTAGAATCATGAAAAAAACACTGACTAAATCCGTTATCTGTCTTCTTTTCAAAACTTCCATTTTCAGAAGTATTAAAGTTTTTAAAATTAGGTTAAATAGGCAAAAAAGCAAATCGTGTCACCTTTCTTTGTTTTACTTGCGTCGGGAGCGTGTAGGACCGCTCTCAGCGGAAGATCGCTATTCACGTTCTAAATACGCTGCGTTTGAATCGGCGACCACGTGATTACAGGCACACAGGCTTAGCCCACTGAGCTATGAACACAGGTATGAGCTTCGCTGCTGAAAGTGGCAACACTGGCGCAAAGCTTCAGCGGCAGAGACGTATCCGTGTGCTATATTGTAGCCGATCAGTGTAAACACTACCCAGACATGTGCTCTTGTTTATTTCGGTCACAATGGGCGTATTCACATATTTCTTTACCCAATACTAACTGTCGGATTATCATGTTATTATCATGCGAATAGCGCGATTTGCAAGTGGGTGGGCGATCAGAGCCGCTTCGAGACGCAGACGCTTAAGTCAGTCACTCTTGTTCTTTCAATTCGTATCACGAAGCTGTAAAAATATATTTAGTTTCTACCTATATATATTTGAAAAGTAGACCGTCCAAGGTTTCTGAGAGTATTTTTAAAATGTGTATATGACAAAAACTCGCGGAGTTATTTAAACGGTTTTGCGAAATTTCTGTCAGATCCCGCCGGCGGGATCGCCGGTCCCAAGGGGCTAAATCTGGCAAGTTATCTGGCTAAGCAAGTAATCCTGCTTTGTGAAACAGGCCCCTGAGTGGTAACTCTTAGTACATGAAAGGAGCATAAAACCTGGGGAGATGCAGCACCGACTGACAGCTTGCCTCTTCTGGAGGTCCTTGTTGTTATTACTCAAATTGATTTGCCATCTTATGCCTATGAATGGCTCTATGAAAAGCTTTCAGAAGCGTTTGGGGAAAAAAAAAAACAACCCACTCAATACATGCTGTGGTACAAACACTTCGCTCAGGGTCTTCACATGGCTGTCCCTTGATCACTTTTGGCTCTTTCTGTGACCCTGCAGGTTGGATTCTACCATTTTGCCCACTCCTTTGTTAGAGGGAACTGGCGGAACGAAGCCAGAAGCTCCTTCGCCCTCCTTGCAAAGTCCTGCCATGATATTGACCTCATCCACCACTGGGCTGGGGGCCGCAGGTATGCTCTGCTGCTCCTGCAGTATCATGTGCCCCCCCCCAACCACCGTAGTCCAGAGCCCAGCTACCATAATGATAATAATCGATACTTTATTGATCCCCTTGGGGAAATTGTCTTTTTTACACCTCCCTCAACTTGCTCTTTGTAGAGTAAGTCCTCCGCGAAGGGCAGCGACCCATAGCAGCGTCCAGGGAGCTGGCGGTTAAGGGCCTTGCTCAAGGACCTGCAGACGTGCTGAGGCTGGGCTTGAACCGACAACCTTATGATTACAAGCACACAGGCTTAGCCCACTGAGCCACAAACTGCGATTATTTAGCAGCTGAGTATCTCCAGGAAAAGCAGAAGCTAAACAGGACTAGGTTGAAACATAGTCCAGAACGCCGAGCACCGGTGATTTGATTGGTTGTGCAAGCCGCATGTTAATGAGTCTGTCTTCTAAGGTGTGTCAAGGTGTCATCGTTTGGATCTCTCTGCCACTTCACCAAAGACAATAAGGTTCGTACACAATGATACAGAGTACAAGACCTACAGCCTGTTTTACACTGAAACATATATTCTTGGCAGAGCATGTCCTCTTCTACTTTTAAGATCAGAAACCTATCCTAGGATTGCTGGCCTTTAAGATAATCACGTTTGAGTTAGTCTTTCCTGTCTTTGCTAGCCTTCTGGAGCTGGTGACCGCTGTTTGGACTGTCCTGTTGAAGCATCCTGTCCATATTCTGCGTGCAAGATCTATCTGGATAGAGTTAAAAAGGTTATATGGAATTATTTCATTTTGCCTCCCTCGTTCCTCTATTTTTGTTAGCCCATGACAGAATAACAGTGGTTTCAACGTTACAATTTGTTAAAGTTAGTCGTTACTCTATAATCACAATGATACACATTGCTAACTTTTTAGTCAATGGTCAAGCTAACAGCACAGAGAGCTAGAAAGGTACTGAGAGAACAGTGGGGATGCACAGGGAAGGAGACTGGGCTACATGGAGAAGGTAGGTATCTTACACGGCCAAAAAGATGTGGACACCAACTTGTCCAACGTCGTGACAAATTTTGAACAACAAAGGGCTCAAAGGAGCTTAGTTAATGGATGGCCCCTGGGTGAGCTACGTTGGGTGAGGTACGTTGGGTGAGGTACGTTGGGTGAGGTAGGTTGGGTGAGGTACATTTGCTATGTTCTACAGCTCATTATCTGACCTGTGTGCTTTGTTGATTGTGTCCTACTTATGGGATTAATTTTTTATTTTGCTCAATAATGCAAATTTTTAGAAAACGTGCCCTTTTACCTCAATGCTTATTGACCTAAGTATATATTTTAGCTATCAGTTTGCTAATGAATTTCATCATTGGTTTCACTCTGGTGTCCTGTAAATTTGCCAGGAAAATACATCTTCCAGCTGCCTATATGATATACGGTTGTGGTGAGGATCAGCTGATCCTGAGGACTGCATATCTGAGTCTATAGATACTCGCATTTGTTTTAGGTAGGATAGACAATGTAATATGAAAACACACGCGATCGTGATTTGAAGGTTGCAGCTGCAGAAACATGAAGCTTGTGTGAATAGATCACAGCTGGCCTAGTTGGAAACTGTCAGTTCACATTCCCAGATACCTCCTAGCACACCTGCAATAACACAGAATATCTGGTACCGGTGTGTTGGGAGCTGGGAGGGAGTGAAGATGTAGACTGTCTGGGGGTTTGTGAGGACCGGGTTGAGAAAAATGCCTTAGGGGGACTGGCTGTCATATCCTGCTGAAAGTTAAATGTAGGCAGGTGTGAAATTCTAGGCTCAGTTATGTGCTCTAGTTGAAGCGGTAAGCTAATGCAGAGATCGAATTTATCGACGGCATCGACGGCAAAAGCCGCCGTGGCTTAGCAATTTGCCGTGCTACCCTGAATATTTACAAGTTCTTGCCGGCAGATACTTGCAGTGCCCTCTTCCTCAGTTGCCTTTGTGCCCTATTGTATATGTTTAGATCATAATAAAGTCAATAAACATGAAATCAAGAACAAGTTCTTCCATTTTTTACTTCTCTGTCGCCATGTCCATGATATCTGGGTTGATAGGCGCATCCCATAATTTTACGTTAGCCACGCCTCCATGGTAAAATTATTCAGAGCGGCTATTCTAGCCGATGCTTACCTCCCTCCGAAACTAATAGCAACATGTTCATAGAATAGGGAGGGTGAGAAGGTTTAGAAGTTCTTTTGAAAGTGAGGCTGTATTGGGGGTATTTTTGGCACGTGAACAATCATCGATTTACTTCGACAAATACATGTTAAGGACCTGTTATAAGGCCACAAAGTTCCAATTAAAATGCCTACGAAAGATCGGGAGAAAAAAAGAAAGCAGGCTGAGATGACGGCCGCTGCTTCTAAGACCCAGAAAATAACCACATTTTTTAGGTAATTTCGCTGGTTATGCATGTCTTTCCCAGTCATACCGCATCTATTGTTATGGAAATTATCTGTCATTACTTGACGTTGTAATAATTTATAATAGACTGTAATAATTCATAGAAGATTGAAATAATTGATACCAGATGTACATTGAATTTTAGTGAAAACGGAGAAGGAGTTAAACTGTACTGTCCTGCAGCTGCTGTGGCTCGCGGAAGTGTTGCGGGACAGTTCGTAGTGGCTCGCGGCATTGGGCGGGACAGTTCGTAGTGGCTCGCGGCACTGGGCGCGACAGTTAGCGAGTGGCTTGCGACAGTGTTTGAGTGGCTCGGGACAGTTGGCGAGTGTTAGTTGGCTTGAATATGGTCACTCATGCATTATTTTGAAGTTCTGTTAGTCATGTTAGTGTTCAATGTCTCAGTTAAAAAAATGTTCATTAAATTAAAGTTTTTATCACTGACAATAGCTGGTTCTGTTTTTTTTTCATAAAACATTTCGTCATTACTGAGTAGGTGAATGAAGGCAACAGCATCTTTTTTTCAATAGCTAGTCTAACACTATTTCACAGGATGCTAATGCATTTATTGCCCTTGAAAATGTCAGAATGCTAAATATTTCATGCGTCCGGCTATATTCCTTTTTGCCTCAGTGCCCTGGCCAGTAATTCTTGATTGCCTTGGTGCCCTCCGAACCTACGGGAAAATGCCTTAGTGCCCTCCTATATTTGAGGGGATAAAAGGCAAACATTGTTGTGCCCCCCGAACAAAGTAATTCTACCCCTGCTAATGTAATAGCGTTGGTCTCCTGGCAGGGGCACGTCCGCTGGCCGGTCTCGGTGCTGTGCCCCAGCTCAGTTCCCGACATTGAGACTGTGACGGAGGCTCTGCGTCGGGGTCCTTACGGCCGCTGCGTCTACAGCTGCGACAACGACGTCTGCACCAATCAGGTGAGGAAGACCCTTGGTGAAACCTGCAGGCCGGTAATACCGTCGTTTTCCATGTTGGCAGCCGGCGAAGCATTAACTTTTTTCACACCTAACCAGGTTGTGAACATGGAGTTTGCCGGAGGTCTCACTGCTGCCTTCACCATGGTGGCGTTTACAGAGGAAGTCTGCAGGCGCAAGACCACCATCCACGGGAGCAAGGTAGTCCCCTCCCCCCACTACCACCTGTCACTGTACTGCAAATTCCACGTTATTTATGGATATTTATTATTATTTTTAAATGTTTGTTGTTTAATATTTTGTCTCTTTATACTTACATCCCTTCTTTCACAGTTTTGTAACTTGGCAACATAGCGTGTCACTGCATAGTATACTAAGTATAACTGTATATATGGCAAAACTTTGATTGGTTAGTTGATTGATTGAATGATTGAATGGTTGATCGAATGATTGCTTGGAGTGAAGTGCCACCTTTAATAGACTTGTTCTGATGTAGCATCCCAGAAAGTCGGGTTGGTATGAATGTCTTTGTGTGGAAGGCAAGGGAACAAGTGCAAACTGGGAAGTTGTGTCTGGGCATTGGCGAGAAACCCATTTTTGGTGTGATTCAAGCAAGAGCTGCTATCGTAATGGGGAATACCTCAAACCCTGCTGATGTCAGGCCAGAGTCATGACAGGATTTCCAGTATTTACTCAGTTCTGTTTTTATAAATGCACGTTAGAAATTGTTTTCGCATGAATTCTTGGGTTCTAGTGCAATCTAGTGGTTTTAAGTGGGTTTAATGAAGTATAAGCAGTGTCTCTCTGTTTCACCACTAGGATTTACGTTTGCGGCTTTGTGTTGATGAATAAGCTGTGGTCTCCAGCAATGTTTACAATGAAAACAGCTTCTTTACAAAGTTATGGGGGGGGAGGGATAAGATATCAGTCCACAGCAGGCCGTATACTCACACATTACAGTTAGCTTCACTTATGCTAATTTTCTGGAAAAGGAAAACTTGTATTAACATGATAACATGCAACATGCCCTCCACACAGAGAGCCCAAGGCAGGATTTGGGACCACAGAACTGGAGGTTAGAGGCTACAGAGCTAACCACTAAACCATCATGATCAGTCCAAGTACAGGCCACCTGAAGAGCCTGCTTAGCTCTGGTCCTCTGTGGAGATGCTGGGCTTGTATCTTCTCTGTCCCCTTGTGGGATAATCAGTCTGGTATGTCTTTCATTTCAGGGTGAGCTGTCCTACGATGGTCATAGGCTCTCGGTGTTTGACTTCCTCACGCAGACGAGGACAGAGCATACGGTAGACATACAAGTGCTTGGAAACTTCGCCTCACATGGTCACGGCGTGGCTGACTACCACCTGGTGGATGCCTTTGTCTCTGCTGTGGCGGTGAGGAACCCTGTGAATTTTAAATGAATCAATGTCAAGAATCATCCTAATAATCGGGTCAAATTGAAGAGTCTAGCCTTGGTGTGATTCAATGTAATTCACTGCTGTTTGTGGTCTTTGGCATGTATGAAAGAACAATGATTCATCCCTGATCCGGTCGGGACCTGAGGAGACCCTGGCCAGTCACAGGCTGGTGTTTGAGGCGGAGCAGTCTCGGCGGGAACATCGGGTGATATTCTGTGGAATGGACCAGGAAGATCAAGGGCCAAAGCAGGAAGTGATGAAACAACCCCATTCCCAAAGCCCTGAAAATGTTTAGGGGGAGGGCTGGAGAAATACTTTGGGCCTTTGATTGGCCTACATAGAATAACACTGCTACTGTTAGAAGGCGGGCTTAACTTCAAAAATCGAAGTACTAATTCTAATTCTAGAATTAGCAACTGTAACTTAAACAATTTTAAGTTTTAAACTTTTAGCAACTGTAAATTAAACAATGCTTCATTCTAGTCACATTAGAGTTTCTACAGTATTGTCTGTAATACTCAACTGTCCAGTTACTTTGAAGAGAAATTAATATTGTACTGTGACGTTTTTAAATTACGTTTTTATTTCTAATTTTATATATATATATATATATATATATATATATATATATATATAATATACAATATACAATAAGCTGGTTGTATAAGTGTGCACATCCTTAAACTAATACTTTATTGAAGCACTTTTTGAATCAATTACAGCATTGAGTCTTTTTGGGTAGGAGTCTATCGGCATGCCACATCCTGACTTGCCAATATTTTCCCATTCTTCCTTGCAAAAGCGCTCCAAATCTGTCATATTGCGAGGTCACAGGTCACCCTACAGATTTTCAATTGGATTTAGGTCTGGGTTCTGACTGGGCCATTCCAAAGTTTTAAGTTTCTTCCGGTGAAGCCATTCTTCTGTTGATTTGGATGTATGCTTGAGGTCATTGTCATGCCGAAAGGTGAAATTCTTCTTCAGCTTGTCTTCAGCCCGCTGCCAGGCTCAACATTAGGGTTTCTGATTTATTTCCTTAGTAGGATCTTTTATCCGAAGCGATGTACAGTTGTGAGGCATGGTCTGCCAGTGCCCCACAGTGAAATCACTTTACTAATCACAGGTTTTGCACCAGCACCACCTGCTGGTCGGGCCAGGCCCTTCAACATGTTAATTTACTCTGGAACCTAGACATTTGGGAGATTTAATTATTCTGCTCCTTTTCCTGTGCAGTCCTGCCCTTTCTGTCTCAAAAGACCTATAATTCCCATGTGCACACAAACATAACCTTACACTCCTACTTTATGGCGACTGGACCTGGAGGATAGTGAACAAATAGTATCATGTTCATAGTGTAGATAGAAGCATGTAGTAAAATAAATACCAACAGATCAGTAAAATTACTGCCCCTTACAGAGGGATATTTCAGCCGGAAAACTGAATATCGAATATAAGGTGCGAGTTGGGTTTATGAAGCAATATGATTGATCTAAGTTACAATAATAATAGGTTACATTTATATAGTGCCTTTCACAAACCCATGGTTGGTTTACAGGGGGAGAAGAAAAAAGTATTGTGGAAGGGTAAGATTGTGGAAGAGAGTTCCATAGTTTAGTGGCCATGGCACTGTAGGGCCTGCCACTTATGGTGGAAACTCTGGCACGTGGAACAGCAAGGAGATTATTACTAGAAGATCTGAGAGAGCATCAGTGATAGATTGCTGAAGATCGGTTAAGGTGGTCAGAAGGAAGAATCGAGTTATAGCAACCTGCCCCATCAGATGATGGGAAGCACAAGGAAGGGCTACTCACTCTGAAGTAGAGCTTAGATCGGGCCCAAAAAATTAAACCCGATCCTACCCGAGCCCGTGCACCTTGTGTCCGAGCCCGACCCGGTCCGACACATTAACTGTAATTATGAGCCCTTTTTTTTAATACGTGAGCCGTTGTAACAGACGTTCTCAACTACAATTCTAAGTTGTTTGAACTACAGAAATTAGTTTAGATTTATCTTAATGAAAAATGCAACAAGGACGAAGCATGTAAACTGCATTGTTTGTTTATTCAGAATGGATCGCAAATAGATCCGAATGAAAAAAAAACGTGAACAATGATAAACACAGAAAATGAACAAGTAATTAACTTTGGATGGCATATTTAATAAATATGATAAGTTTTAGAATATTTTTAAACAAAATAGGTAATAGCGGAACTGTTGTTCTGATGTCCGCAATTATTGAGACACGTTTAGAAGAAAAGCACGTTTTCACTTACCCAGTTCGCTTGCTGCTGGAACCAGTTTGTGTGCTCGGCATTGAACTTTAAGTAAAGGGTTAAGAAAAAGGTTAAATCCTTCCGTAAGCAGCCAACGAGGTATGTGTTAATTAAGTTTTAGTTAAGTTTGTTGTATTTAGCCATGTAAATGCTAACTGAGGTTCGTGTTAACTGTATATGAATTCTCTAAGCTGTCTTTATTGTTATTTATGTTTATATTTCATTTGAATTTCAATGTTTGTTAGCTAATATTGTAAGTAAATGTGCTTGATTTTGTGTTTCCGTATCTGTATTTAGTTCTCACGTCTGCCATGATGGTGATAATAACGAAGCCACTGTCTTTCGAATAAACCGTCGGCTCAGTTAAATGCAAAGGACTCTTGTGCTCGTGTCTTACGGGAGGGAGCTACATTTATAATTATGGCATAGCTCTCCACCCAATTAGGCTAATTAAGTAATGATTTAAAAAAAAAAAAACACACACAAATGCTTGATCATGGCCCCGCCCAGCCCGGCCCGGCCCGAAGATAGTGGCAGGAAATATCGGCCCGACCCGGCCCACGGGTCGGGTCGGGTCAAGTCTGGGCTCGGCCTCGGGCAGAGAATCTAAACTCTACTCTGAAGTAATCGAGGCTGTCATTAGAGTGATAAGCCTTGGACTGCCCCAGTGGAACATGCTGGAATCTAAAAGTAACCTCATTATCTCCTACTTCGACAGCGTTGAAAAGCCACTTCAAAGTGGGAAGTCCCTCTGAGCTCTATCACCAACTCATCAACATCACCCAAGAGCCTAAAGACACTGCCCAAAATGTCCTCTTTGGAACCACAGAACTCAAAGACTGACTTCTGACCTCCACAGAAGAGGAAGCGAAGGAAGAGTATGGTGTTGCTGTAATCCAAAAAAAATTCTTGATGGTCAGTGTATACAGGGGTTCTTGAATGAGTCTATGAAGCTGGATATGAGGGGGGTGCGAGAGGATCAGGCTGTTACTGAGGAGGAGCTGATGGAACAACTGAACCGGGCATCATGCTTGGAGGACGAGAGGCGAATGAAAGTGAAGACGACGTTCCATATAAGGACTGCTACAAAAAGTGACATCCATATGGAGCTGAACACCCCCTCATTTATGCTCCGGCTTGAAGGAGAAGGGTAACCATAGTGACCCCCGGGGAAGCGCTGAAGACGAAAAAGAAGAAAAGTTAGGCGATGATACAATCTATGTATCTCTATTTATTCATTCATTTTTTAGTTATCCATCCATCCATCCATCCATACATTTCTTTTTAAGATTTAAGCCAAGTTAATTGCCAAATGCACTTTATAGTGTGGAGCACAATCCAGGATTACAGACAATGCTGACTGCTGCCACTGCTACTCTGATACACCTTCACAGATATATCTGTACCTTTTCTTTGCTAGTCGCTCCTCCCTAACAGCAACATCTGCCCTGATTATTGTTTATGAAAAACAACAAAATCTATTCAGTTTAGTTATAAAGACTATTAGGTTAAAACAACCAATTAAGAAAGAAAAAAAAATCAGTTAAATGCACTACATCATTATAGGGATAACAGATTTCATTCGGATACATGGCTTCACTAAATGATAAATCATGTTTTTGCTGAATGATGAATTTCATGGACATTCATTCCTAATAGGCAGTTGCTTGGCCACCTGTTACCAACAATGACCTTGATTTATAAACTTCAGGTTGTATCTCTGTTACGTTAGCATGCGCGTGTATGTCCATCCATCCTTTCAGATTCCGTGTTCCAGCGGGTCCGGTTCCAGGTTTTCCATCTCTGGTTTATTGCCTCGTTTCAGTTTCCCACCTCTTTTTTTCTTTTAGTTTAGATATCTTAGCCCAGTTAATGTAATCACTTGGTTTCTTTATTATTTTCGCCTCCCCTTTATCCTCCCTCCCTTCCCGTTCCCTGTTCCATTCACATCTGTGTCTTGACCCTAGACATAAGTCATATTTTTAAATGTAACTTCAACTTGGGTGCTCTTCTGGGGACCTCTGCGTCATGCTGTCACGTGTCACCTGACCAAAGTCACGTTACTGTAGCTGAAAATTGCGTCTAACCTTCGTTTAACTTAATGACACTCCGAAAAATTTCCTTGCCGAACAAAATGTTTCAGATATTTTGTGTTTTTTAGTTATGTTTTTAGAGGTGTGGCTGGTGAAAACTTTAAAATGCTTACCAAGAGACTTAGGAAAAATATGCCAAAGAGAATAATTCATGACTTTTAAGTTATTATTTAAAAAAAATCTTTTTACAAACCGTTGTCTTCGTTGATTTTAAGTGAGGAGTTTTCTACCAAATGACATTTTACCACTTAAATACTATAAAAATCGGCCAATTTTGTGTATAATTCACACAAGTATGAATAGTGGTCAAGAAAATGTGAGATTAATGCCTTTAAACAATGTTTAGCCATCTTAGCCCATTCAAAACATTTATTTTTTTCATTCATTTGAAGTAGTTAATTGCCAGTTTCTGATATCGGGAATTCAGTTGGAAGTAGTTTGAATTAAGATTCAATTACAACTGGCTACACATTAATTCCTAGTTTCAGAAATCGGATTTTCAGCTAGCTAAAATTTTATTTCTGAAATAAACAATTAGTATTTTAACTAGATAAAATTTTATATCCGATATCATTAATTTGCATTTTAACTAGTTAAACTGAATCTCTGACATCAGAAATACATATACATTATACCTAGACACAACTGAATTTCTGATAAGAATTTGCATTCTAACTAGTTAAAACTGAATTTGTAATGTCCTCTAGGAATGAATTCAAGTTAAAATGACTTGCCGTAATAAACAAGCAGTCATATGACTGAGAGACCGTGTTAGCAAAAAGTTAAAAAATCAACATACTTTTTAATGACATACAATACACCTGGGCTTGCTAATTGCTATTAAACAATGAGCTAATGTTTTCCCTGCTGAACAAACACAACTCTCTTGCTTCCAAGTATGCAGTATGAATGTGTAGCATACAGTGTGTGTGTACTGATTAAGCATAAATGTCCTCATTCCATAGAAAATGAAAAGATTCAGACAGATTCAGGCTCACCTTTGGGTGTAAAAGAAAGAGAGAGGGGCTACATCCGTTTTTTGATGGCTCTCTTGCTCCCTCCTTCAATGACCTGTGGTCTAAGGTTCACATAGCTGACGAGGGAGGGAACGAGTGTGTGAGTGAGGAAGGTAGCATGGAGAAAAAGCGGTATTGGGACGCACTCAATTTCAGCATTTGGAAATAGGAAACACTTCCAGGATGGTGGTAAGGTTGTGAAGGAGAGTGGTGCAAACATGGGATTTGGGATGTAGCCAAGGTGACGAGGAGAGGATCACAAAGTGTAGGTCACTATATCCAGGAGTCCAGGCTAATATTAGCATGTTGTCTCACTGCTGTTCATTGGCATCAAAACTACCCTGATCCGACTAATTCTTGTCATTAGCACCTAGATTTTATTCTTTGGTGATTACAGTGGTAACTGTGGGTTCAGTTTAATGAAAGACAAACACCAAGTCTAACTGTAGCATAATAATACACTATGTTGCTTCTTTATTAGATGCAATTATCAAGTATTAATACTCTTCTGCTCCTGTAACATCTACTTCAGGGATTGGTTTTCATAATCAGTAATATTTCATGACTATTTCAGCCTTTTGTATATTGCATGATGGTGGTGTTTGGTTGAACCTTAGTGTTCCTAGAAGTCTGCGATGGCCCTGACTGGACCAGTTGATAATATAATTATCCATAACTTGCAAAGACTTAGAAAACATTTCTGTGCGAAAGGCCTTCCATCATCACGAGAGAATACTTCACGGATTTACACCGTGAGTGCTACACCCTGTGTGACTTTTCACCTTGAGACACCCATTCTCAGGTGTAATGGGTACACTGACCTTTTTCCTCAATCTCTGTTGGGATTAATTTCACACCCAAGCTGTACATATGCCTGCCTGTACAAACACACAAACACTAAAACAGAGGTGTTCCTTGCCGGGCATTTGTAGTAATCTGAATTCTTGTAAACATCAGAGGTTCTCCTGTGTCCTGAGTTACCACTCTGCCCCCGGGCCACACCCGCTAATTAATGTCAATCCTGTGAGCTCAGCCTGTTACTTATGGTTCTTTAGTCAATATTTACAATTAGATATTTAATGAGCATTTTAGTGACTCAAAAAAGGTGTGCTTTAAGTCCTCAAACGGCATTGTGTGAATGTTAACAAGTGGAATTTGCACAGGTGATTGCAGATATGTACAGTATCAGGGTTTGTGTACGCTTACCTCACTTGATGCAGAATTTCTTTTTACAGAAAGCTGCATGATCACGATTTTTGGTAGAAGGCCAATTTGTACACTTACGTTTATTTATTTAGCAAATACTTTTGTGGCAACGTACTAGCATTTTTTTTCATACTTACAATGGGTGTTTGCGTCATCTGTGTTTCAGTGTGATGCGCAAACCATTGTTTTTTGTAGCATTGCCACAGCAGGCTAAATGTGTATCACCTAAATGGTTTGATAGACCTTTTTCTAATGGCTATGCACATAAACAGAACACTGTTGGATTTCAGGAAAAAAGTAAAAGAAAAAATACGAAGCAGGATTCAACCAGTTAAAAGACAGGAGGCTGGATGAAGAACTGCAGGTGCGGGAGGTGCTGGGAAACTGATCAGTTACATTTTTGCCGTTTACGTTGAATTGCAGGCATTCAAATGGCCACCAGGTGTCCACATTGTACCAGTATCATTTTGTTCGTAACTAGCCATTCGGTTTCAAAATGATGTTGCACTTGGCAATTCGACCTGCAGTGCACAAAGTGGGTGCGCGCCAAGTTCGTTATCGAGTCTGATCAGCTGCAAACTGTGTGGAACATGTTAAAAAAACAAACCTTTACCGTGTTAAAACATGCCATGGAGACAATACGTGACACCCCCCCCCCCCCAATCACACACATACTCACGCCACACACTCTCCTGCCGTGTTCGTGGGATATTCCATTTGAGATGCGTTTTCATACTTGGCTCTAGGTCTTTTGTGTGGGAGAGCAGCTAGCCCAGGTGCAGTGGTCCTGACAAAGGCCCCTTCTGTACCCGGGGCAGGCCGTACGCGGCAGGAAGGAGACTGGGCCGCTGAGTGTGAGTGCGATTCTGGTGCAGGAGGCGAATATCCAGATGCAAGGTCAGATAAAGAAGCTATTCTTCCATGTATCGTTTCTGAGATCTTGACGTAAGCAGGTAGGAGCATCCATTGTACCTTCCCGCTCTTGTCAGCACTCACGTCAGTGCTGTCAGGGAATAATATATTTAATATTTTGCCCGCAACAAAGCATGTCTCCTTGTTTTGTTGTGAAAGTGTAGTTGTCGTTATAATTAATTTTACAGAAGATTCGAAAGTAGTTCATTTTTCCTAAATGTGCCTCTTGTAAATGAAAACAAACCATTTATTTATTCATTTGTTTGTTTATTTTCAGCATTCTTCTCAGGTAAATTACACAGTGTAGAACAGCATTAGTAAGATTTTTTTTTTTTCAACTTAGAACAATGTTATTGTAAAATAATGGTGTCTTTCACTCTATTTTCAGGGGAAGAAAAAACTTCCATGTTAAAATGTTTGCTCTTCATTTTCAAAAGCACAATCTCTCTATCAGAGCAAATCAGTGTGACGAGGCAACATCAGATAAAAATCGGTGACCTGATTAAAGCAGCCCAGGGGCGATGTTACAGACTCCGGGCAGAACTACTGCTGCAGCTACGCAAACAGGACGTCCGATTACCATCTCATCTCTGGAATGAAAGGCTTTTGCTCAGGCCCCTGCTCCCTTCGTCATGTATCAAGCTGATCCTTGGCCTGCCCTGTCCTGTGCTGAACTCCTTACCCAAGCAATGGGCGAATATGAGGACCTTCTCTGGTACTTTTCCCCCCAGTTGGTCGTCCCTAGAGACCATCGGCATTGTAGATGGTTGATGCAAAAAAAAAAAATAAAAATTTAATCACAGGAAAGATTATTGTGTTATTCCATGAGCTGGATGTGATTTAGCAGAAATGGACCTAGTCTGTGTGAGCTATCAATATTCTCATCTACGGTCGCTATCTGAAGATACTCTCAGACAGGCCCCTCAAGATCTGGCTTTCCTTTGTGGAGCTGCGCAGGTTTAAATTGTTATCTGTCACGTGATATTGAAATACAGGAACCTTCATTGCAAGTAAACGCATGAAGCCGTGCAGAATCGTGATTCATGACCCATGCAGTTTAAGAATCTTATACGGTTTTTCTTGCTCTTTCCCAAGAAAAGAAAGTTTTTGCGCAGCTTAAAGTCATGGTCACATCTCTGAAATGAAGCATCAGAAAAACATGGCGCCATGTCGTGTATGAGATCCTTCACCAAGGTGCCGGACTGAAATGCGTGTGACGTGGAGACTCTGCAGTGGTTTGGGGAATGTTTGCCTTTTCAGGCATCAGTGAGAGACAGAAATGGATGGATCCAACACAATTAGCAGTACAGTACAGGCAAACATAATAAACCAAACAGCTGGGTCTTGGCTCTCGGGTACTGAGGAAAGACGCAAAATTGTTTTGGTTATGGGGTTTGGGGCTGGCTTCACTGCCTTGTTCCAGGTTACTGGGGGTGTACCCTAATACCCCTGAAAGTGAAATTATACAATGTATAGTTTGAGAAAATTCAGTTTTATTTATATAGTACATTTTCACAATATTGCATTGTTTTAAAGCACTTTACATTTTCCCTGCCCAAAGCCTCCAGAGAGCAATCCAGAGGCCACAGTGGCAAGGAAATACTCCCTAGTAAGAAGAAACCTTGGGAGGAACCAGACTCAAAGAGGGAGGCCATCCTCCAGGGGACAGCAGAGGAAGCCCTAACCCTAACCAGACCCAAAGGGGGAGCCCATCCTCCAGGGGACAGCAGAGGAAGCCCTAACCCTAACCAGACCCAAAGGGGGAGCCCATCCTCCAGGGGACAGCAGATGAAGTCAAATGAACAAGGTGGCAAAGTCCTAATATACGCAGTACAAATTTTTGAGTGTCAGTGTGAGGTCTCACCAGATATTTCTCATTTTAAAACAGTAAGATGTTTCATTATGACCTAAGCTGTCTACTAGCAGGAAAGTGGGTAGTTCAGGTTCAAGACTTCTCATGTTCAGCTACCTCCATGCAACCCCACATTCTGAATGCAGTAGACGTCTCCAACCTTCCTCAAACACTAAATACAGATCAACGAGAATTAGCAACAAGACCAAGATCATCTGTCCATTCTCCTACCGCTTATCCTGGCCAAGATTCTGGGAGGACGTGGAGCTTAAGATTCTTTATTTAATAAGGTGCATTTAAATGGTGTTAACAAAAATAAATTTGAACACTAAAAGCACTGTAAATTCAGTTTTTAACTCTGAACTGGCAAATATGTCTTAGAATGACAAAGAATCTTTTAATAAAGCTGTTTCAGTTTCATGGGCCAGTTGAGATTTCTTTCTGGCTTAAGTTTCTATTCAATTAAATAAAGATTTATCAGTAGGTGACTCACTCATGTGAAAATTTGGGTAATCCAGTACTGGGAGCCCAAGTGCCACTTTCTTGAGCACTTTGAACTGTGTTTGAATGTAGTGAAAAAATATGCAGAGTTTTTCCCAACATCGATATTCTGCACGCCATGGATTATAGTCTTTCTGTAGTAACTCCCTATGCAATATAATCAGACCTCTTTGAAATGAGGCATTTGAAATTGAGACATTATGTCATATTAGTGTCTACTTGAAAGAGTCCAAGCTATGTATGTTTATGATATGCACAAAATCCGAAGGGTGAATTTGCAAGTGAAACGTCACATTATGAATCCTGTCTGACAATAGTATTTAATTAGAATACTCAGTGAATGTAATTTTTTTGCCATTTTATAAATATTATGATCCCTGAAACTATTGTGTAATAGAAGTTTTAAAGAGTTCTCTAGATTTCGTTCCACATTTCATTCAAATCTACGGCAGATGTTTTTGGGCAGATCAGTTCAAGTCCTGACTGAGAGAATGTACAGACTGGGTTGACGGTACAGTTCAAAGGTTATTCTCCCTCTCAGAGCCCCCCACCCCCCAAAGACAATGATCTCAGTGTACACATCACAGTCAGGACATGTTTGGACAACCGATAACTGAGTGAATATACCTGCTTTTATGAAAGATAAGCAGATACGCCTGAAGAAACTCCCCTTCTGCTGCAAAACAGCACAAAAACGTTCTACTGCCGTTAATATGGACATGAAGAAAGGTGGCAGCACTTGTAATCATTATTAATCAGGCCAAATGAAACAAGAAGACTTTTAATACACAAAGGTATGTACTTTTTTGTACACTTACCATACATTTATTGTCCATCATAGGGATATCTTCTTTCAAGTCATCCTCGTTTAATGGATCAAATGCAATTGTTTCCCAAAGAGCTGTGTTAATGTTGCTGTGTGTTTATGGCAGTGCTGTATACTACAAGTTTACTAATATCTGCAGGAAATGTTTGCAGGATCGTGCTCCTGTCGGCATGTTTGCGATGGTGAACTCATGCGCACTGGTGTCAGTGGACGGCCGAGGTGCCTTCATACAGAGCAGGTTATATAACGCGTCTCCCTGGACCACAGCAGGACCAGGCATGTTCACATTTCTCCAGGCTATCCTCAAGAAATAAGATTAGTATTCCCCCCTCCTCCTTCCCTCCTCCTTCCCTTCTCCAGCGCCTAAGAATGTCTGAAGCAGGTCTGGCTCTCTATCAAACCCACACTAATCTGCATCACTGACCGCAGGGAACACTGGACCCATTGTCGGCGCTCTGGCCAGATAGGCCACGGCCACTGACAAATTATTAACTGCCCCCCCCCCCCCCACCTCCAGCCAGCACAAAAAAAACCAAGTGAGCCGTGCAATACTGAAATCCCGGCTGGCTGCTACTTGAGATGAGGTTAGACACTAGTTTCCATGTGGTTAGAAGTACTACGTCATTTACTACTCTGTACTGCTCTTATGCGTTTTATGGATAGCGTGTCCTGTTTTATTTCACCAGATTTAGTGGATGTCCTTATTCCACGTGACTTACGGTGAGCCCGATGTGCAATATTTGCTCTTCCCTAGAGTAAGATTCACTGCTGATTTAATGCAGGATAAGGACTTTGCTCAGAGGTCCTACATCAGCACCCTTGCAGCTGACCTGGGAACCAGCATGTCTCTCCGGCTCAGCATTCTGTCCCTGCCAGGTGACTCGCCGCTGCAGGTGACAGAGGACAGCCGCTCTGTTTACCTTATTTCGAGCCGTGTCGGAAAAAATGCTGCATATGAGCTGGTGGCTTCGGTGAACCAACCTGTTCTCCTGGCTGCCAGTTGAGAACAGGTTCCTCAATAGGGGCAGCCCACATGGGGCCTCGCTGCATGCAGCATGGCTGAGAATGCCTACTAGTCTTAATAGGGATCTCTGCACCCTAATGTTGCAGGTTCAAATCCCAGGGGAAGCCCTGCGAATGTAGCCTTGATGCGTCACTTCTGTCAGGAAATTTATAACAGCAGTAACATTTGTTCTCTGGGCAGTTAGTGATGTAGCACAGGCTTATTTTTTGGCCTGCATGTAATTTTAAGAGAACACACACGCACTCGCTTTGCACGGAAACCCTTGCAATTTTAGCCCCCTGCCGGGTGGGGGAGGGGGGGCAGTGAATCAAGCTCAGGCTGCTCTGAGAGTGACAGCATCAGGATTGAGCGGAATGAACTGAAAACCGACTGAGAGATTCCGTGCCACTAGCTCCATAGCCCAGCCGCTAACCAGCCGCATGCAGACTGACAAAGCGGAGAGTAAGCCAACATCACGTGCGGGCAATTTAGGGCAATTTAGGACAATTTCTAGCAACACAGCAACACAAACAGAATGCCACTTTGGAAACTCATGGGTGGTTATGTGACTCGTTTGACCGAGCTTAAAAAAAAAAATTCAAATAATTCTGTTTGCTTTGTGAGAGCGATGGTTCATCATCTTATTGTTGCTCAATCAGCTGCTAAATAAGTGCAGATGGCAGACCAATCGAGCGTGATTCCACCTCCGTTCCCTAGTAGCCTGAATTCAACGCATCATTCCAATTTGGTTACAAAAGAACTCAGGTGTGCTTCCTTCACAACAGGGTCATGTCATTTTATTTTTGAATGTAAGATCAGCACAGACCTCCTGCAGTGACTGAGGAAGAGGATCTCAAAAAGGGATAGCAGAATGAGGAATAAAGAAATACACAAAAGAAAACTCGAGAGGAGATTCAATGGTAAATATTACAAGTGTGTAAGTTGTTTGTTTATGTTGGAACTTTTGTGACTTATTGCTGCCACCTTGGCCAGGACTCCCTGGAAGAAGAGATGATGTATCTCAATGGGACATTCCTGGTAAAATAAAGGATAAATAAAATTAAAAAAATGAATGGTGATGCGAGAATAACAATGCGTCTATGCATGGGGATGTGGAGGATGTGAGAATTAAGGGGCAAACTATACGCTCTTATTTGTCTGCATTGTTCTTGAACCCGGCACACGAAACCCAGGTTCTCCCAGCCTCAGAAACCGCAGTAACAGAATGAGCTGAGGACCCCAGGTTGTCCAAACTGAAGCCTGCTTTTTAAATCTCTTTTGCCAACTGACTGGACAAGAGATACAAAAGGAACCTGAAACCTTCACGACCGATCATGGGATGTTTAGGGATTGAGCAAGAACCCCCAGAAGTGCAGCCGCATTAAGCACGGGATGCTGTCACCTCCGTCTTACCTCCCACTACCGTTTTATCAAAGCTACAAAATGTTCAGAACGTGTCATTTACGACCGGCTGGCCCGCTGACTGTCGTGTCTAGTAAATAAATTCAGGAGGCGGCTATTGACCCGACTTGTACATTCACTGCCGCTTCTGCAAATGTCCTGAGATGTCGGGGGCGTGCGAGTGTTGAAAGCTGGGCTTGGCAGCTCCGTGTGCTGTAATTATATTTTATTAGCTCCAGGGCAACAAGCAGAACCCTGAGCCGCTGCCTAAAAATAAGCCCTGAAGTGGATGTACCGGCAGGGAGGGGGATAGAGACATGCTGTCTGCATCTGTCAGGAGGGCAAAAGAAAAGAAAAGAAAGAAAGAAAGAAGAGGAAGAAGAAGGAGAAAATACATTTGGGTCCTAAAGGGCCTTTCTCACACGTGAAGTTGAGCCTGAAAAAAAACAGGCATGAGAAAAATTCTGTAATTCAGAGTATAATGAAATGACACTAATACATACCATGTGAAAACAATGGAATGATGCATTACGATCGATTTGAGTTCAAAAGAAAAATGCAGGCTGTTCCTGGTTAGAGGTAAAGGGAGAGGGGAACAAACAGGAGTGAATAAATGTGGCTGGATGAAGGAATATTTTGACAGCTGTTTCAGGTTCTGTGGCTTTTTGCGTTTAATGCAGACCATGTTGCCCAGGCCAGCGCGAAGACAATGAAATGTCACATTTTTATACAGAGGAGAAATGGATAACAAACAGTGAGGAGCTCATTAGCAGCCAGAAGAGCCGTTGCTGGTCCTGGCAAATTGTTTTATTGTTCTGTATAAATGGGGCAGGTTCATTGCTGATAAGGTTGGTCCAACGCCAGCCGTTCCGTGACGGTTCCGTGACGGAGGGAAGGTGTGTGCAGGCAGGTGAAAGCAGAGAGCTTCCCACCTGGACGTGGGTGGGGGTAGTGATGAGAGACTCATCTCTGCTCAACAGCTCCCAGACTTTCTGGAAAACACCCTTCCCATGCATGTTATATATGTTTATGCGTTACTGTGCGAAAGTCTTAGGCAGTCAAAGGAAACGATGTTTAAACCAGGGGTCTCAAACTCCAGTCCTGGGGGGCCGGAGCCCTGTGTAGTTTAGTTCTGTCCCTGTTCCATCACAAGTGATTCAGCTCAAGAGCTGTGTGGTAATTAGCACAAGGAGTTGAATCAGGTGTGTTAAATGAGGGGAAACCCAAAAAATGTGCAGGGCTCCGGCCCCCCAGGACTGGAGTTTGAGACCACTGGTTTAAATGATCTCATTCATGCCGGTATAAAACTACGACATGTCTGTATAAGTGTAAGCATTTCAAAATCTCACTTAAAATGACCCCAGTATTTCCAGCAACTGTCCAATACACCCATATATTTTTTGACTCAATCATAGCACACCTCATATGGAAAATCAAAACTTTGTTGACTTTAACTAATATAATTAGTTACCTAAGTGAGCTGGTGGTGAAATTTAAGTAATAGATGGAATGGCCGAGGTGCGCCTCAGGAGAGATTTGAACTGAAACAGTGTTCATCTAGCCATCCAACTAGATATCACTAACTTTTGTTTGTTTTTAATGTATTACTATTAATTTGCATATGTTATAATGTTGAACTTTGTTTTACTTATACAGACACACACACATACACACGCTTACTACCCAGATAAATAGCCTGAAACATTTCCATTGACTTTTGCACAGTATAGCATACAAAGTTTACAATTTATTTAAGATATTGTTTTCCAACGTGATGTACAATTGAAAACAGGGTCAGACAGTCCCTGGAACAATTAAGGGTTAAGGGCTGAGCTCAATGGTCTGACGGTGAAATCAGTGCGCAAACTCTGGGATTAGAACCAGTGACCTTCTGATCAGTGCGTTCCCACGGAGCCACTCACCACTGGTTTAAACCGTAATGTATGTGCTATGTGCCTTGGCTGGGAAGGGGCGGGTTTGTTATAGCTTTGTTCCTGTAAATGTGATTGTCTGCCACCTCACTGCCTCCTCCTTTGTGCAAGACACCATCAGTTCCATATAAGACCTCGTCTGTCCAAACATGCGCCACCTCCAGCATAGAGTGCATAAGGGCCTTCGGAGGCGATGCCGATGTTTATGGGCGTAGCTGAAAGTGACAGGCCCAGTTCTCAGAAGGAACATTTCTGTTGTACCCTTGAGCAAAGTAGGATCGCTCCATTAAGATGCTGTATAAATGACTGTGTAAAAACTGTAAGGTGTGCTTGATTAAAGTGTCAGGTAACTGAGGGCTTTTTTTAGTGTGCTTCTAGTTTATAATGACACTGTCTTGTTATTTTATCTTCTTCCCTAAAAATAAACTGACTGGGATAGACTCCACCTCCCTCCCACATTCACACACACAACCTTGCCCAGGATAAGTGGGTAGAAGATGGATGGATTCTTGTTTTAAAAATCTACAGATAGTTCACAAGGCCTCTTCACCTACTGCCATTACGTATTCCGGAACATTCCTCCCCTACTACCCACTTCTCTGTCATCTTTTAAGTTTTCTGTTGCTAATAAATTATTATACACTGTCTGCTCGTAACCTTGAATCACAGCCATTTGAAAAGGAATTATTATCATACTGTAGTAAAAGGCTTACATTCACGTCCGAAGCTTTTGTTTACATGGATTTAAATGGCTGGAGAAAAACTGTTGAGTAGGAAACCCAGAAATTCTAAAATATATAAAACTGAAATAATGTATCTGACTGGTACCTATGGAAGGGGTTTACATTGTGGAGATTAAAAACGCCCATTTCCACTTGCAATAGATCATTTTCACAATTTTGATTTAGATGTTACTATTTTAAAACGGTAATAATAATTTAAACGCTCACGTGAAAATGAAATAGCGGAGTATCAGAGCACCTGGGGAGAAAATGCCCAGGCAGTTAGTGGCCTCTTTAAAACAGTGAGGAGAAGCAGCTGTTGCCACATTGCAGAGGGAATGCATTAGGGCAGTGGAATTCTACCAGGTCAGTCTGGTGTAAGAGGCCCATCTGTCGCGGCCCAGCACAGGCCTCCAGCAGCACTCATCCAGGACTCCCCTGAAACGTAGGTGCAGACCCGGCGCGGTGTGGACTGACCCGCAGCTGTGTGTTTTGGCCGCTACGCGGTCACGGCCGTATCGTCCCTCGCATATCCGAGTAAGCCCCAGCCTTCCGGAACGTTCCGTAGCCAAATCTGTGTTTTGACAGGACAGCCCCTCACCAACACCCCGCTTGTTTTTTACCCTTAATCTGTGGCTTCTACTCTCAAGTCGAACACTTAATACCCAGACGCCCTCGGTTTCCCTTTCGCTCAGACCCCTTGACTCAAGTGCTGCAGAGATGACGTCGCCACAAACACAGCAAAGCTGGCAGAGTGGGCTGCATTACACACGGCAGGTAATAATAGGTGGGCTGATCCAGTCGGTGCATTCTGCCGCTGACCCGCTCTTGAGTCATTGTCTCCCACACAGCGTAGTGCATATTTATACTTACCATGAAAAGCTTCTTTCCATCTGACTCACATAATTGCCGGCATCGAAAAGAGGAAAGGATTAACGCCCGGTATGAACAGCGGAGCCGTGAAACACATCCTGCCCACGTCGTTCTGCTGCCCAATGCCAGGGCCACCCTTTCCACCTCCAATCCAGGGATGCCACCCATGTCGTAAATATATGTTTCTTTAATCATGAATGAAATGAAAGCATGACGTCATAATACTGCGCTATATATTTTTTCAGCCTTGTGCTACCAGATACATTCTTTAATTTGTTTTAATAGTTTTTATTATTCTGTTATTTTTTTCCAGTCTCTAGTCATTTTCTCAGCTTTGTCATATTTATATACACCTGCATTAATTCTGTCTAAAGATACATTCTGTTAAAATCGCTTATCCAGTACAGGGCTGTGGTGGGCCTGCACAGAGCATAAGGCAGTGGATGCCATGTGTGTGATGCATATTTAACAATTAAAATGTAAATTATAATTAACTGACAGATTACAATGTAACACTCCAGCAAATCAAAGACAACCAGCCTGGAACGGTGCCCGGAGAATTCAGCCTCGTGGCTACAGGACCCAGTTTCTTGACGCTGCTGCTTGATCTCAGTCCCCTGCCCCCAACACCTGGACAACTGCCAGCTGCTGCCTTTCAGTATATACTGATCATACTTTCACTAGTTACTTTCTATTGACAGTATCGATCAGGTGCCCTGCTCCACCATCCTCATTGAAAGGGTCCCGAAACATTTTCCATCACTGCCATTTTTATCCCTAAAATTTTGATTCCATGCTATCACACATTTTTTCAAAATGTCGTTACGTTAAAAATACGTTAAAAATCCGATTGACGGGTTCATCAGATCCTAAACACTCATCACCCGACTACACCAGCATGTAAGATTACTTCTCTACGTGTTAAATTACACCCGGTCAATTAGAACAGTTGAAGCCAGACATATTTTCATTAATGGATTCCATGAGGCTCCAACCTAAAAATAATGTCAAAGACACAATGGGCGTAATTACGAGAGATGTTTCACGTAATATTCACACAACACATAACGTAGTAGTCATCCGGATGTGGGCACATGTGTGCTGTCTCAAATCCCCATGAATACAAATCATTTACTATTTTGAACCTTGCTATAGGAGCGTGTAGGAATTCTTCTTAAGTGCTTCCTTGACAACGTATTGTGCCTTTTCAATCATTTCCATGAGCTTTGCCTGAGGGGAGGAGAAGAAGCCGGTGAATACTATAGCAGAAGGAGATTAAACAAGAAGGTAAAACAAAGTACATACTGACAAAGAACGGAAAGGGAGGTGGATACAGCCAACGGCAAGACAGAGATGTACATCTAGTTCAGCACCAAGTCACGTTCACATTGTAAGCCTGTTAGATCAGATGCTGTGATCAGGCTGCCCTAACATCCATTAGTTAATAATAATGTAACAGTGATTTTCTACACCGTGACTGCTGGTGTGACAGTCTGCTTACACGACGGGTGTTTTGAATGAAAGGTACGGTTCCTCTCAGATCGTTAAAATGTGGATCGCTATGGTAACCAACAAAATCGGAAGAGCTCAGTTTGCCAGCGATTTTGGATATTTGGATACAAAGAGTAAAAAAACAAGAATGGGAGGGAACAAGTGAAATCGGTGCCATCTGCTGCCTGACAAAGGCCGTACTGCAGAGCTGGGCCTCCTCTGGATGGGGCGTCAGTTTCCATCGCTGGGTCCTTTTGGAATCACTGCATGTCACTGTGAAAAAATAAACGGCTTGATGTGAAGGGGGGCGGGGGTGGTGGGGAGGGGGTTAACAGTAGATAAAAGCAAATAAAAGTGCCCACCATATAAGGTCGCTTAAGAATACTCAAATTCTTTACTGGATGTGCATAGCTTACCAAATAAAGGCATTTCAGGAATAAAAATAAAATAATTATGTTCCACATTCATGTCTCACAGTAAGAAAAATCTAAATTGTAGCAGTTATGGTTGTTTGTGGATACATGCATTTGTGTGTGTGTGTGTGTGGGTGTGTGTGTGTGTGTGTGGGACACGGCCAGGGGTTCAGTAAAGCTGCAGTGAGCTGGAGGACAGCAGGTGCTCAGGTAGAACTGCTTTAGCTCCAAGGGCACCGCTAAATGACTCAGCCAACGGAGATGGCAACACCCGCCACAACACGCTCTCTGTGTGGACAGCCTGGCCTCACCTGACACCATCTCTCCATGGGGGCAAGAGCGCGGGGCTGCGGGCAACACCCACGTCCTGCCAGCCGCACAGCAGAGGGGAAGTGTGGCATAGACACGCCAGCCTTTAAACCAGCCCTCTACCCCGACAGCAGCCCTGGGAGATGTTTACGGTTAAGCAAAGTCAGAACAAAGAAAACATGGATGACTTAAAATAGCCTTTGTCAGTTTTGGCCCCGAGGCTTCTGAGTGTAGGGTGAATCCAGTTCCCGCTGAATCGCTTATTGACTAATGTTACCTACATTTTCTTCCCCCTCTTTTTTTTTTAAAACTTAATAGGGTAATAAATAATAGATTGCATTTGCTAACAAAGAACCTTTTTAGTTCATTCATGAGTCATTAAAAGCAGCAAAGTATCAACATGATTTTCCAAATGAGGGGAGTAATTATTAAAAATAATAAAAATAATTATTTTGACATACTTTTGCTCTAATCAGTCCCCTAAGGGGAACACATCAGGCACATAACAAGTATAAACAGTTAGTACAAGCAATACTTTGCAAATAATGTTAGAATGTTCTGTTTTGTGTGCTAATATAATTTTATATATTAACTACCGCACACTGTTATATAAGTGCACATACATTTTGGCGTCACACACAGCTAGCATATATCCCTCAAAAAACTGTAAAGAAACAGTCGGCAGACACTGTTGTGCACATCGACCCGGTTACCTGAGTCGCCATGCCGTAAATCATCAAAAAGCTGCTCGTTGTCCCTCAATTTCTCTTCTGACAGTTTCACGCCTCATTAGATGTTAATTACGTGCTCCTGTGCAATGTTAACGAACGTCTGTAAGGGCGGCACGGATTCCCGCAACAGCGGCAAGCTGCTGTCCTGCTCCTTTTTAGGTATCTGTTAATTAGCGACGTAGTACAGCTCCTTAGTGTCTTGCTGATAAAATAATTACCCAAATGAACAGCTAGGAGTAGAGGCACTAAGAGGCCAAGGCTGAATCAGCACGGCTTATCTGAAACCGTCTTAATTAAACAGAGTACCAGCTTCTTCCTCAAAACTGTGGTACGCGACGTCTAAATGATGTAGTGTAGGAAAGGTGTTTGTGCGTATGATGTGAAGATGTTTAATTATTACCTTGTGTAAGAACATAAACTCACCAGTGAATCTTTTTAAAAGAATGTATGTCAAGTTCTCTTTTAGCCATTTAAGTCAATTTCCAGAACAAACTATGTAACATTGAAAGATATTTATACATATACAATTTTTGTCTGTAAACTTTTCAGGTTCAAGATGCACAGAGAGGGTTTGTTTCCTTATTTCTTTATCTGTACTGTTCTTCTTATTATGGGACAGTTACAACTCATGTCACATGTTCTCAAAAACATCATTTGAACTGTTTAAGAAAGGTTAACTGCGAACAGGACAAGGCTTGTCTAATTTTGATTTTTCAAACAAAAAAGCATATCCGTATTAATTCATGAACCCTAAAATGTTTGAACTCATTGCCTCACTAATGGGACATCTTCAAATCTATCTGGCTGTAACACCAAGAATGTGCATCCCAGCTGGTGTTCTTCATTGTCCAGTGAAAAACTATTCCTTCTCTGGCCGTGACAGTTTTCCACACTGGACACGTGCTTGTTATGATCGTACCATCTGCATGAACGCAGGGGAATGACTTCCCTTAAGTGACATCATCCAGCTTCCTTTCAACGGCTTCCTGCACCTGGAACAAAACTTCCTCTGAGATTCTTCACAAAGTCCCATTAATTAGATGCTCTTCTCCTTTGTGATGAAGTGTTGGTTATGCTTTTTTTTTTTTTGATAAAGCAGGTGTGCATCTGCTCACAGTCCATAGCAGTGTCTCATCTCTAACCAGTAGATTAATGCAGGTGGTTGAACGTGCTGGTGCAGTCAAGGAGAGTCAAAGCTCCTCACTTGCCTTGCTTAATATGAGGCAAGACTTTGCAGGCTCAAGTCCAAACGGATGCTTCTAATTATTATGCGTGGAAAGGTCGGGCTGTTTAAGCCGATGAAGTAATTGAATTGGAGATTCTTCTCTGTGAGTCGCTTTTTGCCTGCTGGGCAGCTGATCCGAATTATCAGGAAAGCTTCTCGGAAGATGACTCCGACTCCGGAAGCGTGAGCGAGTGTGTGTATACATGCCTGTGGTCTGTCCTGACACCCCCCCCCCCCCCCCGCTCCATACACACAGCTGTGACTCACGCTGACTGCCGGCTGACTTTCGTTCAGTTTCAGTTCTCTTGGAAGCAGCTACTTCCGTTCGCCCCCCCCCCCCTCCCCCCCTACAGGATACTTTTCCCTAATGCTTCCTGGCACTCTGTGCTCACGATGGGGGGAAAAGGGTGAATATTAACCATTCTGGCACTGTCCCATCTTGGTAACAGACTGTGCTAGCAGACTGTGTCCTTAAATATCACCCTAAAAGTACACAGGTTATATTTAAGAAGGCGAACACGTAAATAAATAGAAATTGTATAAATATAAAACAATGGCATGTAGATGTCAAATTTGAAATATAGTCCAAAATATGCATATCCTCAAGCTCTAATGTAGATTTATATACAATGTGCTTGGATGTACAGTCTTGTCAATGTTTAGAAGAAATTTCTATGTTGTTTAGCCCTCATATGCCAAGTCATGTGGAGGTGGTTGAACCATCTGTCATTTAAGTCTCTCTTTCTCTCGTTCTCTCTCTGCCTTCCACTGCTGACAAGAATATCCAGCTTCAATTCCTTGTTAATTTTAGTGATACTTGTTCCAAATATAGCATAGCACAAACAAATTAACACAAACGCCATTTTTTACTTCATTTCAACAAAAACATATGTCATTGCTTGGCATATCATTTTAGCTTTAGCTGTTAACTTTGGCAGTGTACATAGCTTACGGTTCTAGCCTTCTGGAAGCTTCCGCAGATGTAGGCGTTCACATTTATTTGCTTAGCTGACATTTTCGTCCAAAGCCGCTTACAATTTTGCCCCTTTATACTTGTGTGGAACAGCAGTATCCACTGGATTTTACCTGGTAATTTATATACAAATGAATTATATGTATGTATTTTTTATTTATATACAAAACACTACATGCTCTTCACCATTAAAGAAAGTGTAGTGAGTTACTATGACTTCGGAATACACAGGTGTATACTCAGTCTGTCTGTCAGAGCTCCCCGCCTCCCAATTCAGTCTAGTAGAGGGGCATTGTTGTCGCTTTCTGGAAAGCCTCTTGACTTTTCCAGGAACATGAGCACATAAGGCCTTGGTATGTTGGTGTGAGGACAGTTTGATTTCACAGCCCAAATGTTCCAATCCTTGTTATTCACTTGCTCGTCTAGACTGAAGTAAATTAAAGTAGAACATCACTTATCTAATAATATTACCTGGTAATACGGAAGTGACTTGGAGAGGCATATGGACTCGGTGGGTAGGCTGCGGCCTTATAGATTAAGGGCTGCTGGCTCCCAGCCCTAGCTCTGTGTGTAAGAAGATTATACATTCTCCCTGTGTTTGCACAGGTTTGTGTTGGGCTTTTTGCTTTCTTTCTACCATCTGAAAACATGTGGCTAGACAAGTGAACTCACCTCAAAACAGACTATGTGATAATCCCATCTAGGGTGAATTCTACTTCCTGGCGTAGCCTCCTGGCCCAATGTGACTCTGTAGTGGATAAATCATTATGTAAGTGAGATGTACGGAGATAAGCTCAAATATTCCATAGACAGTCACAAGTGGATCCTTTAGGCTGATGGCCAATGGCTGATGGCAGCAGTGTGTAGCTCAGTGGGGTCAGGTGACTGTACCCATGTCAGGAAGGTTCCAGTCCTATGGTTGGCAGAGTAGCTGCCTCACCATGTAGTTGCTGAGCCTGGGCCGATGGATGTTGCCTGGCCCCTGCTCTCTGATACCAAGCTCTCCTCACTTGCACGTCACTTTGGGTCAAAAGCATCTGCTGAATTACTGAATGCAAATGACTGTTTGACTGTTATGACTGTTTGGCAGTGATAAATATATGTGTTTTTTATTCTGAGGCTGCTTAGCAGAGGTCCCCAGATGGCTTCTGGTTCTTTGCATGATCCTTCTCTGCTGGCCTCAGAAGCAAACATGTTCCACATGGGGTGCTGTAAGGGGGGGGGGGGGTAGTGAGGTTTGGATGATTCCAAGGGCCCCTAAGTGACAGGGGCCCTAAGAATGTGGAATATAATTGGATTGGTCTGGGTTGGGGGCCCAGTATAATATACTTTCATGGGGCCCCAAATCTCTAGCGACACCCCTGGGAGAGGGGGAGGGTGACAGTGGAAATTGCAGATCGGAAGTAGGAAGCTGTTGCGAACCGTCTGCTCGGAACGTGTCTCTTTGTCCAGAAGCTATTCTGGTTCCTCTATTAACTGTCAGTTGTGCAACACTCAAGTGTATTGACAGGAAAGTGTAAAAGTATACAGCTCAATGTAAGGAAACGAAAAGCAGACGGGCTAACAGACTTAATCACTTGGTTTGGGATTACATTCAAACTAACCTGTAATTCTTCTCCATGCGATTGTTCCTCACAAACTTCCAGGATGACGAGCCCAATCCAACTCCATGATTAAACTTGAAACTATTGAAAGACATTGTCCTACGGGCAAAATAGGTGTATGCCATGTCTCTGCTAAAGTAATTATAATTACATGAATAGACATGGTTCAGCAAGTCGTCCCACCAATCAGGGTCCATGGTTACATCACTGTCAGCCATCACTTTGCATGTTTTGGCAATAGCCAGCTGAGTGAGCATGAGGAGCAGGGAGGGGCCCCTCCACTTTATTCTCGTTGTCTAGACTCACAAAAGCTTCTTTTGTCCTAAAAATAAAAGAACACCTACATATATTTAGGCTGTTTAATAGAATAAAGTACGGACACTTAAGGATCACAGGTTTCAGAAGTGACTCAGATGAGCACAGAATGAGTTATTGTGTGGCTGCCGTTCTTAGAACAAACTCCGCTTGAAGTTCACCAATGGGTGACTCCCTGTTTTTGTGCCCTCCCTCTTGGTATGGCTTCTCCCTGAGCATATATTGGGAGCCTTCGCCTAAGTGGAAATCAATACTGAGAAGTGAGATAAAACAGAGTGGGGGGAGGGGGGGGGGGCATCCACACTGGAAAAAGGCAGTGAGATCCAGCTTGGAGGTGCCTCTAGCAGAGATGGCTCTTTGTCCCCCCTTCCTGTCTCCGGTCCAGTGGGACCAGGCACCCGTTGCACTTGGCGCTCAAACTCCACAGGAAGTGAGGCCGATAAGGTGGCCCTGGAGATCCGCTTCCTGCGACAGGAATGCAGAAGTGCTAACAACTGGTGGTGATGGGGGGGGGGGGGGCAGATTAGGGGGAGAGAGAGTGCAGTGCCTGCCCCACCCCCCACCCCCCACTCCACCCCCTGTCCTGTTTGGCGGAAATAAAAGCAGCCGCTGATCCCACGGCGCCTCAGAGGTGTGAGAGAGCGGAGCTCGTGGATGTCAGAGCTCCACAGCCAAGGCCAAGAGAGCCACCCCAGCTGCTCCTTCAGCTCCTATTAATATCCCAGAGAGACATTCAGCCGAACCCTGGCAGGCCAGACTGCAAAGGCTTTATTTCAATGGTGTATTTTTATACAGCTGGGCTTTTTGACATCTCTTTAAGGAGACCCATGACTTAAAAGGCACCACGCACTGACCCCTGGTCAGTAGCTGTACACAGAAGCCGGCCCAAATATGTCGACCGCCCCACCGCCATTGCGTTGGATTTTCATACAAACATCCTCTGTTCCCAGAAGCCAAGGTTTCAATGTCTGCTGCTCTGAGACGTAGACTTGCTGATGAATTCGCTTCCCGGAGCGCTTATCTGAGAGCGAGTGCATTCGAGCTGGCTGGGAAGACGGTCCAGAGGGCAGGTGCCCTCACATGATCACTCACATGCGCACGAAACCAAGGGCATTTCAGTGTTGGCAATTAGGCCGAACGGCAGGCCTTCTTAACAGTGACGGAAAGCGCCTGACGTGGACCTGGGAGAACCCTGGCTGACTGAGCAGAAGCTCAACGCGACACCATATTGTTATGGGGCCTGAGAACAGATTACAAACCTCAGCAGAAACTCAACCGGTGGCCAAGCGCTTGCCGCTTAGATTAACAGAAAGCTTATATAGAACTGACACGGCCGGTGGCTGATACGATGGTTAAGAAATCCAGCTCTTGACTGTAGTGTGAAGCATCAGTTATTTATTATAATTTAGCAAGCACTAACTGGGATATAAGCTTTTAAACTTAACTCATAAACTGTTCTGGACGGCTAAATAATTTGTTGTCTTTGTCTAATAGACAATTTCATCCCATTTTGGGCTGAGAGCCCTGCTGAAGAGCCCAGTGGTGACATCACTCTGCTAGCACAGGATCACTGGAACAGTCCCACCCATACAGCCACACAATGTCCCACAGACCGCAGTGCCACACTGCATGCATTGGTCTCATTTTAAGCTACTGTAGCTCTGGGGAGGTCTGCTAAACAAGCAAATAATGCTGAGCATCTGAGGCCCAGTGCTATAGATGCTTTGGGGTTGAGGGAAAGATCGCAGTAACAAAAGGACATTGAAAGACCCTGGTTTCCCTGTTATTTACTTTTTTAAATAATCAGTTAAAACTCCTCCTTAATCTAGGGTGACCAGACAATCCATGTCAGGGAGGACACTTTGAGCTACTTCGGGTTTTACAAACTACTTTCTAATTGAAAGGCTCCTGTGCTCGGCTAAATAGTTCAGCTCTTCTTGTGCTTTGACTGGTTTGTTTCCTTGACTGAAAGACTCATCCAGCTGTTTCACATTAGCATTAGTGACACATGCATGATTATAGGAGACTGGCCAATCAGCACACAGCAAGAGCTGAGTGCTCAAGTGAAATCCAGGTCCGTTTAATTGAAATGGTAATTTACAATTTCTGTCCTAGTTTAGATTGTCCTCCCTGACATGGATTATCTGGTCACCCTACCTTAATCCCCTTGATCATTTGAAAGCAACCAGAAGCAAATCTGTGCAAAATTGCTAGGCAGTAATTCTACCACTGGTCAGTGATTGAAGATGTTAAGAGAAGTACATGACATTAATGTCTGAAAGAAGAGATCAATGGAGATATGGGGGTCTGTCACCCCTGCGTATCGCATGGCTGCCTTTCCAAAGAGAAAAATGATTCACTGCTCAGCATGAGTGCAGACACACTGTCAGTCTCATTGCATTGTTTCAGTTTAGACAACTGAACAGTACTGAAGCTTCTGGTGATTATTCAGTTAAATTAAATTAAATGCCTGTATCCTACATGTCATCTAAACACCTCCCAGGTCACACCGTTTGCTCAAATACCATGTGCCTCTTCAACTTTTTGAGCAATATCGCCGGGCAGCCAATGTCGCTTGGGCACTTTCCCAGTGATATTGGGCAACAAACTGCTATTTCAAAAACTGCGATCAGTAGAGCGCAACTTTTTGCAATCATCCAAGTGTAGACAAGTTACCCTCGCACCTTGCTGGCAACTGCATGGCAACATTGGTCAAAAAGTTGCCCTGTGTATCATCAGCTTAAGACCACAATCAGCAAAGAAGAAACATTGTCCTGATGTGGCATTAAAGAACCGGCACAGCAGCACAGGTTCTCTGCATTACACATGTTCCAGGCGCAAGCAAAGGTAAGAAATATGATCTGAGTGCACAAAATATAGAGCCGATTAGAAAAGATCAACCCGGATGACTGATCTGCTGTTAGCACTAACTCGAGAACTGGCTTCAAATGGAAACTAGTTGTGGACCAGTTTGGTTCAGAACAAAGACGGCATTTCATTACAGGACTGGGAGTGGAGGATTGGAATAACCTTTCTATTCTCATAGCTGAAGTGTTGTGCACAGATATTAGTTAAACACCTAGATATCAAATATCTGAAAGAACATATGAGATGAAAGACCTCCTTTCTCACGTCCAAAGGTAAAAAGCAGCCCTGTCAAGAGCTTATGAAGCCAGACTATGTCATTTACTGAAAATGCTGTTAAGGTCACAGTCACATCAAGTAGGTGGAAGTGCAGCGTCCCACGTCTGATCGCACGGGTTCGCTGTACAATCCATGTCGCAATGTGCCCTCAGAGAGTCCTCCAGACAGTCTGGTGCCGGCGGGATCATAAAGGAAGAGTTTCAGGTCCCCTGAATGGTGACTGTCCAGCAGACCACAGAAACCTGGAGGACTTTGCAAACAGTTGAATAGGACACCATACAGGAAGTGTTCGATGCGCTGCAATAAATGTAAGATAAGGTGTGCAGATAAAGAACGGTGAGGATTGGATGACAGATGAAGATCAGCTGTCATTGTGCTACACATGATACCCCAACCTAAATTACAGCTCTAAAGGCACAAATATTATTTGATAGTTTTGGCCTTGGGAGCAAACTCGTTTCGTAACAGTGGTGTGACTTATGACCGCCATGGCAATGTGTTTCTTGGTCAGTTAAAAAAAACAGGAGCCTCAGTGTGTTGAGTATTTGGTTTGGGATCTGTGTCGATTCCATGATTTTATTTATTTATTTTTTTCTTCCATCCATGCGTCTTTCAGCTGCTTATACAGTACAAGAATGTAGGGTTTTCTTTACAAATTCATTCCACTCTGTTTAAGCGGCTTCTGCAGAGTCAGGAATTTTATTCATATCCAGGGCTGGACTGGTCATCTGACGAGGGGTGCCCCCCCTCGGCAAAATTTACCACAGAGGACCCTAAGGTCCAATTTTTAATCCCAGTCCTGCCCTGTTCAAATCTAATATGCTTTTTAAATTAATGCTAAGGTGGCACTATTTATACGAATTTATACGCTGGACATAATGTCACTGCTGTCACACTGACACTGACTTTACCTTATATCGGTGTTGCCCAGTCTGGACCTCGGGGATCCACAGACAGTCCAAGCTTTTGCTCCCTCCCAGTTCCCGTATGGTCTGACAGGAAGCTGGGAAGGAGCAAAAACGTGGACCTTCGGTGTGTTCCTGAGGACTGGGTTGGGAAACACTGTCTCATACGAACTATTTCTAAGTGCATGCATGTGTTCTCCAATGTGAATAAACACAGAAATCCAGCTCGCCTCGTGACAACTGAGAAGCGGAACGGGCCACCGTCACTCAATCACGCCTATCACCACGGCCTGCCGAGGACAAGATATCAGCCCTGAAGGTCAGGAAGTAACAGGTTGTTCCATGTACCCAGCTAAGCGTAAACAGGCTAAGGGACAGTGACGCTCAGGGGGCAGGGGGGGTAAGTGTTTGTGTTGTCTGGGACCGTCACAGTCAACATTACGCTTCCCAGAAATGATCGGATGGGAGTCTTCGTGTACATTTGCGCACGGTCTTCGTTTCTCCTTTTGTATGTTTTTCTTACTGTTTTATAGGATACCTGAGAAATGCATTCACTCACTACCGGGCTTCTGTTTTCCCCATGTCCTGTTTTTTGTTTACATTGAGGAATGAATGATGCCCGGGGGCATTCTGCCGGCCAGCTTCCTTCCGTGAGTCCAAATGGGTCAGAAGAAATAGGTAAATCACTTCAGGTCCAAGCAAACGATCGGGGACAGGTTCCGCTTTTTGATGGATGGTATAAGATTCTACCCAACTGTTTTATTAATTACTGCAGTCCACCACATCTCTTAATGAAACTAACCCTTCACAAAAAAGTGGAGAAAATGCAAAGAAACTGCTGCAGATTTGTAAAATTATTAACGTGATTAAGAGCAGAGGTAGACGAAGGTGGAAGCTTGGCCAGAACACCAGGACATTTTGGTTCACTAAGCCTGAGTGCATTAAAGCGGTTTTGCAGAGGAGCTGCTCGATTTGGAAGTGAATCACAAGGTGGGGGCAGCGAGGTGAGGCCTGAGGATCGTGGGCGAATGCGGCTACGGCCTCCGGATCCCAGCGCGACTTCCTGGTGGGATTGGCCGCGGTGGGCCCCAGCAGAAATCGACGGGACACGGAATCGCAGCAATCCGGAGCCCGCTCAGACTAACCAGCCCCTATCTGTCCCCGTTGCCAGGTAAACCAAGCCATTTATCTCCTTGTTTTCCGAACGGAGCTGCGGGCGGAGATTAGGTGCTGTTTGAAATGGGGCGCGCGTAACCTGATCCCCATCCAATGGCCTTCGCAGGACCGCAGATAACGAAGAGCCGAGTGGGCAGCCCGCAGGGCCGGGAAATGCATCGCATGCTCTCTCTAAATGCGGCATGTAGACGACTGTGGGAGGAAATGCAGGCCTCAAGCGTGCAGCATTCGTAACACACTGAAAAGGAGCTGCTTTTCACACGCATCCACCGTGAATTCATACGCACGTCACATTGGAAACGACAATCATTCACATTCGCATGGTAAACGACCATCAGTAGTGCATGGACAGCCCCTTTAACAAGACACTATATTATCCATCTGTACATCTGGATATTGTACTGATAAAATCATGGCTGAGAATTGTATTCAAGAGCAGTGATCAGTAGATCAAAAAGTCAGAGCATTGGGATTTGAACCTAAAACCATCTGGGTTCAAAGTCCATGTCGTTGACCACCCTGGTAACTACCATCCCTCTTCACTCGTTCACATTAGTCCTGATCTCCGCTCCAAGAGTATAAAAATGGTGAGTCAGCTATTATTTTTAGCAGACGTCTTTGGAAAGACTGGGCTCCTGTTTTTGTGGTAATACTAATGAGTGGTGCCCTGGCCCCTAGCCTTGCCTCTTTTTGATCCCCTTCCCAGTGTTCATTGTGCTGCCGTCTTAGCCATGTCGGTCTGTCTCTGCAGCCCCCCCCCCCCCCCGCCTTCCCAGCCCCCACGTCAGGTCCTTCAGCTGATGCAGAATCCTCTGTCTGAAAGGCAAGACAACAGGAAGCCCTTCTAGCCTTTTATCTGCTTCTCTGTGGAATGTGATTTAGTTTATTGGGCAGAATTATTTCTCCAAACCAAAGACTATGAGCGGCAGTTCAGTCACATTAATTATGTTTTACTGGTGGTGCGTTACTTCAGGGCAAATCAAACATGGACAAAAAGATGGGAAAAGGAAACCAAGCCGATACAGGCAAACTACTTCCTGATGACTCGCTGGGAGGAAATCAGATATGCAAAGAAAGTGCAAAAAAAAAAAAAGAGCTTCAGTCACAAAGCAGAGATTTACCTGGATGTGTGTCTCTGATTCAATACAACACTAAGCTGAACATGTTAAAATGCAAGTGCTGAATTACAGTTCTGATGCAATTGACAAGAAACGTTATCCAAGAAATCCTTTGATTCTAGAGCTCAAACAAATTTTAAGTGTCCTCTCATTATGCCTGCCACATTGTGGCAGGAAATGACAGTTAAGGGGTTAATTTGTGACTACAATGAAAATCCCTATAGGCTTCTGGAAGGACAAGGAAAGAACACCAACAACAACACCACCAACAACACCAACAACAACAACAACACCACCAACAACAATAACACCACCAACAACACTAACAACACCACCACCAACAACAACAACAACAACAACAACAACAACAACAACAACACCAACAACAACAAAAGTAGCAATAAACATAATTAGGAGTCTGAGCAGCACAGCTGCTGGTTCCTATTGGTTACAGTTTGGTTCTTCTGTCATTTATGAGGTTATCAGGTTAGTGCCTGTGAATGGAAGGTTGTTGGATCAAATATTGTGGTCAGCAGAGTGATGTCACCATTGGGCTCCTGAGGAAGGTTCTTAACCCCAATTGCTCCAGAGACTAGCTGACCCTTGATTTCTCAATTGTACATTGCTTTCGATAAAAAGTATCTGCTAAATTAATTAACATAGCAATAAAAAAATGTTGTTTTGCATGATATTAACCTTCTGTTCTGCAGATGATGATACAATAAATGCCACACAATCCAAAAGTGACCTACGGATTAGATTAATGTGACCTCTGAAATATTATATAAAGCAAACGAAAGCGTTGCATGACTGCTTGCACGTCCCTCGAGGATGTGTCTGTAACAATGCAGCAGTGTTATTTTTTTGGCGCATGCGTATAAAACTCATGAGCAGAGTGACAGCGTCGGCGGCTGCCAGTCAGGATGACGCCCTAAACATCAGCTAAACTCCGCAGTGACCTGTGCAGCTCAGCTTCACTGTAGCTCCACCTTTCAAGCCAAGTCCAGCTTGGACTTACAGCTTTGGACCGTGTCATGTGACATGGGTGTCGGAGGACAGAACGGGGGGGGTCATGTGTGCACTTTCGTCTTTTTGTCTTCTTTCACACACTCCGACTGGGATCCTGGTGAATAATGCTCTTATTGTTGTCCCTCTCTCTCTCCCTCTCTCTCTCTACTCCTCCATCTCTCTCTGTCTCTCTCTCTCTCTCTCTCTCTCCTTCTCTCTCACTCTCCCCTGAGTCAGTGGCAGCGGCTGTATGAGGAGATTAATACCTCGGCCGTTCTCTCACAATAGGCTACGGAAGGCGTCCTGCCGGGCCTGCAGCCCTTCTGCCCTTGCCGAAGCCTGGGACCACGGGTAATTGGACTGCCTGTCCCTCCAGCACCGTATCCTGGGCAAACCACAATAATACTCCCTTTCATTAGCAGCCCCCTATTTCAATTGCCATTCATAACCTGTTGTCCACCATGAAGTCCTGTTTTTGTGCTTCCATTTCTTTGCTTATCCCACTTCACTTCCCTTCCCTTTGTGTTTTCAACTTTCTCCTTTTTTATTTAGTCCACATACAGCGTTTCTCTCCATTTAAAGAGCCCATTAAAAAGTTATTTTGTGTCTGTGTTTGCTTACGCTATTCAGCCATAGATCTCTGCTCTCCATAAAGCTGCGTTTCTGTATAGTCACCAAAGGAACCGGTAAACTATCGTCACAGAGTGGAGCTTTTCACTCAGTAAACCTAACAGCAAAATAACTTTGATTTCTTCAATCTTCAACCTTTCCCCTCCAACGCATGTGTTGCTGATGCTTAACAAATATTGAGTTTTGCTCAGTGTGGAAACTTGGCAATCAATAAACTCGATCTTTTTACACATTTTAGCGCAGGTTCACTGCAGAGTGCTTTGCAGACATTTTTCAATGGAATAAAACAGGGCAGGAAAATCTGGAAATTTTTCCCTGAAACATTTATCCTATAGCTGGAGGCCATCAATTAATACCTGAATAATAATTATCACAGAGCTGTAATGGACTCACTGGACGTGATAAGGAGAGGAGCATTACTGTCGCTTAACGAGCTGTATGAGTTATGTTCTCGGTATTCTTCTCGCCAACGTTTTCGACCCTGTCGTTTTTGTAAACACTGGCAGGCCTCGAGCATGGAAACCATTTGCACTTTCGTTTATTTACGTGTTGGCTGCTTCCGTTCAAAGCCACTTGCGGAGTCAGACTGACACGTGGCCCCACCCTCTCCTGCACGTCTGTCCCAACTGCAACTCTGGCAATGCAGAAGCATCGGGTCAACGTGCGACTCCAAGCCCAAAGAATGCCCAACGACGGCCCTGTCATGACAGGGCTCTACAAGGGCTGAATGCAATGGTGACAGATGCCTCTGCACGTTTATTTTCTCTGGTCATATTGTCGGGAACTAGATAACAAAGACACGCTGCGGACGAAATGTTAAGACGCCCGTCACTGGTTGGTAGATAACGTTAATCGCGACCTGTCATTGGCTGGCAAATCGCATTAAATGTTCAACAACATGTTGCTCGACAGACCTCCAGATGCTGCCCAGATCGATGTGTCGATGAACCTGGAGATCTGGAGATCTTGGCACACGTGTCCTCAGCTGGAGATGAGAGACACAAACATGCTCTTTAACAGGTGACTGTTGATGAACATATATACACACCCCCACCCTCCCCTCAACTCCCCCACCCTGTTAAATAAACCACGGAGATGGCTGTCGCGTGCATATGTTTGCATGAACCTGTGTGTGTGCGTGTGTGCGTGTGTGTCTGTGCTGCTGGCGTGAACTGACACTATACAGCCACCCCTGCGGGCTGCCCCGCCCTCCTGGGCCTGAAGAGGCACCGCCCTCCCCGCAGCCGGTGAAAGAGAGAATGCTGTGGGTGTCTGAAGATTCCGCAGCTCATTACGCCAACACCAGCAAAGCCACTCAACTGCCCCGTCAGGTTCATCCACCCTCCGCTGTTTTTGGTGTTGGCGTATAATGGCAAAAAAATGATAGTTATTTATCAGAAGAGCTGCACGCTGCATATGCATAAGGACAAGAATGAAGACAAATCCATGCATTTATTTAGCTTCCTGCCTCACACTTCAATGCAAAGCAACTTGCAAATGTAGCCATTTTTATATCCATTTTATACGCTTTATCTGTGCAATTAAATTGAGTGCTGCACTCAGAGGTGCAACATAAAGGCTGGTTCATACTTCTCTGCACAAGCGCAACAAGCGCATATCCATTCTGCGTACACGTACGCGGAAACGTTCATAGTTCTCTGGTCAAGTTGCGTACTTTGCACATGTGCACAACGAGTCGTATGTATATTGTTATTAATAAGAATATAAATTATTATTCTGATATTCCCTGCACATATATCAAAGCAGTGAGGTTTGTGTCTGTTTTTCTATGTTTTCAGCTCAGAGAGTCACCTACTTTGGTCAGCTGACTGGCGTAAAATTTTCAATTTGAAACAAGTCTGCACACACATTTACATGTATGCAAGTTTTACTACCTTGAAAATAGTCTGTAGGGTTTGCAAACTAAAGCATCCATTTTGGTGTTTGAAGTGGACGCTAGCGAATCGATCATGCGCAGTGTGTCCAGAGCTGCACGCGGACACTGGCACGCGGACACGTCTCCCAGAACTTTGCGGGGAAGCAGCAAACTGTACTTCACCGGCCAAGTGGCAAAGAAGATGGAGCCTCACTGCGACCTTGCCAGTGCCTCTGATTCGCCCCAATCCATTGCGCTCCTCTACCAGCATGTCTCTCAATATGCGCTTCACTTTGTTCTGAAGCAGACAGGTGGGTGCTCCCTGTGCATGATACTGTAACACAGTAATACTTCTTCATGTACAGTATTCATGAAGCTGATCTGTCTTCCTGCATTTTGAAGCTTCTTGTTCCTGTCCTGAGGCACACTGAAGTCCTTATCAGCACTAAATATCTCACCAGATTGATCCATGCACTATAAATCTGTAGCATATTTGAACTAAATTCATCCTAGCGGCCTGCCCCAAGACTTCTGACTTCATCACCCAGGAGACGACCCATCTACGACATCACTATGTTATCCGTTTATTTGTAGTGAGATTATGATGTCATGCCTTGGTGATGATCATCGTTGGGCAGCCGGGGCGAGGGGCTGGGATCAGTAGACGAGGCTCCCGGCTCTGTGGGAGAGACAAGGCAGGCAGATGAAGGGTTAACAGAGGTATGGCCCGTGCACAGTGGCATGTCGCAGATTTCCAGGTGTAGACAGCGAGGGCTTTGTATTTATGATGACACACTTCATGGAAAGGTAATCTTTCTTCTGTGCAATGACACAGTTTTTTTTTTTTTAGATGACAGCCCACAGCCCTGCCTTTCAACTACACGCAGCCTCAAATGACAGCCAGGACAATGTGTGCACACCTTGCAACTGCAGCCACTCGGAACACGTGTTGCTTATACCGAGTGTTGTTGTTTTTTGTGTGTAAATTGTATTTTATTGTGGCACCCAGTGCAACAAATCCAGGGAAATGTCTCCTCTTGGGCACAGGTTCTGCACACAATGGCTTCCTGGAATCGCATTCTTTTCTGAGGTTCTGATATATTGAAGACGTGGAGGAGAGTAAGGCAGCTGCCTCGTGCTCTGTGTGGTGAATTTGGGGCTCTGGAGAGCAGAGATTGATAAGCAGAGGCCTTTTAGCAGAGCTGTTCTCGACATGCTGTAATCCCATCATAGTCTCACCACGCATTGCCTGTACAAAAGGGCTGCAGCACAAATTCACTAACAGGAACCGCTGTGAACTCTCTCTCACCCTTTCAGAAGAGTCCGCTCCAGATAGCTCAATTTTATTCGTGTTATGGGGAGTTTTATTCAAGGAAAATCTATCGGTGTACTGGTATGGTGGCTCACTGGGTAGGACTTGCTGAGTGCTGACTCACAAAGACTCAAACCACTCAAATAATATTAATAATAGGACATTTGGCCATTATACTGCATTTGATGGCTAAACCTAACGTTGTGAAGGCCCTGATGGAGGTAAGACGATGATCTTGCAGTCTAGGTTTCTGTCCATCAGACATAGACAGAATGTCCCCCCACCAAAAAAATACCATATAAATATTATAAAAGCTGAAGTATCAACAAGCTAGCAAGATGCACATAACCTCTATCAGCTCATTTAATGGCTTTTGTGATTTTCTTCTACTGTGTTGACCATTACATAGAAAAGATTTCTCCAGGCTTGTTTATGAAAGACAGTGTTATGTAATTCAAAGTTAACAGGCTGAGTTCTCTTCTGCATTTGGGTTAGACATAAATTAAGCTGTTTTTTTTAGTCTGCCCTGGAGAGGTCTTGGTCAGGACGATGTAGCGTGTGTTCTGTTTGAGGTGTGTAACATCAAAGTGCACCAATGATGTGGACTCCAGTCCAAAGAAGTACAGTGAAACACAGGAGCTTAAACTTTGCCCAGTTGGACTCTTTGAAGTGGGGATCAGGGGTCTTTCAGAGATACCAGAGCAGAACAATAAGCTTCAACATCAGCCCCTCCTATGGAACCAGCAGATGGTATTTACATGTTTAAAGGAGATCCTCTGGGTTCCTCATGCAGCGTGTTCGTGGCACATCATCCCCAGCCTTTAGTGACAAACCAAGGACTTTGGTTCACGAGTCCTGTGATTCCACTGCAAGCCACATCCCCCCCTTTGAGTAGATCCAGATCACAAATCTGAATTGACACCCTCCTCCCTGCCCACCCAACCAGCTCCCTGAGCTGCTGCCTCATGTTCTGCATTATACTGATAGGAACATTAACAAATTCTGAGCGAGTGTCCTGGGTGCCCCACAGAAGAACCTTTTAAAGACCAACCCTTTTATGGTCTGTGCCATCCACAGTTAGGTTTCATTAAATTAAACATAATCGTATCATAAATTCATTTTAAACAAAGTCTTTCTCCTTAACATGCATGGTAATGCAGTATTTACTTTACAAAGCATTGCTTAATAAGTAATAGTGGTGGCAGATACATTGAGTAATAATGGGAACATTCTTGTGAAATGATGATAGATGATTCGCCATTTGAATAATGGATATTCCTGCTGTAACATGGGACCTCGTGATTCCCCGTCGTCCTGAAAGTGCTCCCTGAAAGCTGGACACTTCAGAAACAGAAGACATCGATGGTGTTTTCTTTAACCTTTTCCTACTCCATTAGAGTTTCCTGAAAGCCTCTACTTTTTTTTAAATAAAGAAATCAGTGGAGATCCCTCGTCTCGTGGAGAACGGGGGGCAGCCTTTAACTGGTTGACAAACCATGATTGTTTCTGCCTGACGGACATGTGGACCAGATGCTTGTTACCACAGCTGTGGCGATGTGGCTTCTCTCCCTGCTGGCTCTGCTGACCAGTTAACCAGAACAGTTGGGTTTCAGTACCGCAGACAGACATTTATAAAGGCAGGAGAGGTGAGAAAGTGGAAAATACACCCCCCCCCCTCCCAAATTCCAAAAACATGGTTTGAAATGCCTCTAGAAACCATAGTGCTGCTAGACAAACATATCCTTAGTGGTGATGTGTGTATATTTCTGTGACTGCATTTTCCCTGATATGATGCAATGGATTGGTGTTGGAGTTCTGGGTGGAATCCACAGGTTAATTACTCCTATACTACACACATACACACATACACACAAACAAGCACATGCACCATATCCTGTAGGCACTCGTTAATTGTTACTACATGTTTGCAACCATGTGGTTTCAGCATTAGACATGTCCTGCTAAGATTACGCAATATGCCAATCACATGATTCATTCAGCAGAGTCTGAATCTAGGGCAGGAGCACAAACACACCCTACCGGTTACAGCTAGATAGTTATAAGTGTGAACAGCTACTTGATTAGACGTGATTGAAAAATGATATAAATTCTGATTCAACTAGATTCATTTTGAACCTGGGCAAGAGAACTGGATACATTTTCTTACAATAGTTGTATGCCTCAAGTTAAAAGTGTTTTAAAGTAACAATTATTATTTTAATTTTAAAAGCAAACATTGTGTAACCAGGTACAAAGATTTACTTATTATTATCTTAATTACCACATATGTACCTTTATAATTTAATAATTTTATGGTTTCAAATTCATTTTGTTCTCCATTTGCTAGCATGTACTGTCTTTTGTGTTTTGCAGTTGTCTTGGCTCATTACTAAGTAAAGTAAATAAAATTATTGTAAACTTTTCATACTTTAACATCTTTAACTAGCAAACCAGAAGAAGGGCTGATACATTTCTCAAGTTTCTACTTTTTGTTTTTTACTAATGTGACTGGGAGGTTGGATCTGGAAAGATCTATCTCTGAGCTGTGGGATTTGCTTGGTCGGGTGGGGGGGGGGGGGGGATTATTACATGGCACTAGCAGCTGTATGGGACAGAGGCCCAGAGACAGGAAGTGACTCGACCCCCCTTGTGGGAGTTCAGCCCACCCCAACTCAACCCCCACAGCTCCCGGCTCTGCGGGCCATTGTTCCGGCCTGCGATGAACAGATGCACTACGGCGCTCCAGGGTCATCCCCAAGCAGGGCAGAGTCCGACTCACAGCGACTCTCACTCTGGGTCCTGTAGGCCTGCTTCATAATGTTTTTCTTGTAGTAACTAAAGAGCAATGGGTAAAGCAGTGTTTCACACATCAGGGATACCCAGTTTTCCCCATTAAGTCAGTATACCCCATTCAGTCAGTATACCCACTATGGCTTTCATTTTTTGTTTTCATTTTTTTGCTAATTTTTTTTCTTCAGATTACATGTCATCACTTTAATGACTGGCTGATGAATCAGTCTCATCATGTGATGCTCTATTTACCTTCCCTTTGTGAGGCCTCACCTAAACTGCAGGCATCCACAGTGACAGAAAATGATGAAGGTGGCACTGTAGGACTTTACCGCTCGCTGAAGTTTGTGAAAGGCGTAGGGACTGGGTTCCAGCAACGGCGACTGTCTCGAAATGGGAGAATGATCGTGGGAATTTCTTGAGCGTTTGCTGATGTCTTTCTTAACACATGCACAGTATGTTGATGTTGGAGATGCTTGACTGTGGTTATTATTGCTGAAGTGAATGTTAAAAATCAGTGGTAAGGCTTTTATTTTGATTGTACCAGCTGAGCTGTGTGAATCTGGCCTTTTGGTGTGAAATGTGCACAGTCTGGTCCCCCCCCCAACACCCCTACCCCCCCGGCCCAGCTGGTGCGGTCCGCCTGCCGGCTTCCCTCTGCCTCTCTGGCCAATGTTTGCCGCCCGCTTGACTTTATTAGGCAGTTCCTGTGTACACTGACAACAGGACAGCTCCAGAGGGGGGGGGGACCGGGGCGCTGGGGGAGGTTGCAAAGTAAGAAGGTTCACGGCTCAGTTTCTTTCATCACGGGAGCGATCTGGGCTTTGATCAACCCACACAATCCCCCCCCCCGTGTCCCACCACCCCAATTTCAGATTATGCACACAGTGAATGTCTAAGAGCGAGTATCAGTGCAATCTCAAAGCTCCTGTTAGGGGCCAGGTGTATCTGGCACAGAACACACACACGCACACAAACACACACACACACACGCACACAAAAACATACACACACACGCACACACACACACACACACACACACACGCACACACACACACACACACACACAGGTTTGTACTTATATCTTTGTGGGGACTCTATGGGGAAATCTCTAATCCCAACATGATGACCTGAACCCCTACCCAGCCCTAACCTTAATCATAAGTAACCAAACAAAATAAAAGACTTTTGGCATTTTTAGTTTTTTGGTTGCATTCATGGATCTTTCTGAGGACTTGAAAAATGTTCCCTACAATGTCGAAGGTTTTTCTCACATTGTGGGGGACATTTGGTCCCTACAATGTAATATAAACATAATCCACACGCACACACACACATGCATGCACACACACGCACGCACGCACGCACACACACACACCATCGGCTACTACAGTAGAAGGTATGAGGAAAATGTGCTTGAAATTATAAAAGCACATTAAATGGAGGCAGCATCGTCCATCATAATATTTCTAAAGGAAAGATCATTAGAACCCAGGTCCGGGGGGTTCTCCAAAAAGCCAGCACAAAGACATTTTGTCCACCCTGCATACCTCTGGCTTTAGCTTATTTAGCACTTGATATGCTGTTCCCACCGCGGTTTGGTCTCGATCTGCAGGCGTACGCTAGGGCGGCTGCCTGTTTAGTCTCCGTAAAGCACACAATACGCTCATCCTAACACCTTCCGCTGCCCCCATTTAATAAGAAACATATTAGATTGACTTCTATATAGCGCCTTTCCCAGCATATAAGAATATAACCTGCTACATCACATTATGAAAGTACATCTGATGTTCACTGGTAGTGTCTTTAGAAGTGCTACGTCTTCACGTGCAGAAACGTGCACGAAAAGGCTACAGGTCTAAATTTCTGGTCGTACATAATAATGCAAACATGTACAGTTCAATCTGTTTGCATATAAAATAAAACTGAGAGAAGCCGTGTGCATTTGTCGACTTGTAACTGTCAATTAATATAACCTAATTCCTGATTATAATGGTAATTTAATTGCACGGTAATTAAAGTATTGGTAATTCCGGCGATTGTTTGTAAATAACCGATACAGATACCACTGAACGTTCAGTCTCTGAACAAAAAGTTCAGGAATAAGGTCATGCAAATCTCAGAGCAATTTACAACTTTTCATCGTTGCAGATACATCTGACATTCTGTCACAATGACAGACGATGGTGGCACAGGAACTCGGTGATGGTGCAGTTTACTTCGTACGATTCGGAAAAAAGAAACGCAAAAGAAAAAATATGAGGTAGCCTATGAAAATGTTGGCAAAATACGTTTGTGTACGTGATCACTTAATTTGAAGAGACTAGACGTAAAACTACAAGATTCTTCAGCAGAATACATTCAGCGTCAGTCTGCGAATTATAATAGTGGTAAGGGATGCAACTGGTGCTTTCGTTTTCTGTGCGCTTTCTTTCATTAGAGAAAAAAATGTCAAAGAAGTATTGAAATCTATACATTATATATTTTACGGCGTATACACAGACATTCCAATGAACAGCATTGGACTGTATTATGCAGAGAACGTGCGTCTTTCGTGCAAGATTGCAGAACAGTAAAATGTCTGCTAGCAGCGCGTGGTGTCTTTAAAAGAAAGGGCGGAGCAACAGTCTGGCAGCGAGGCATATAAACAGTGTCAGATACGAATGTCTCTATGCGAACGTGTTCTCAAAGGAACAGGGCAGGGTTGCACTTACAATAGACTACTGTACACCCTAAACATTCGTTTGACAGAACTGACTGCTCTTCTTGAGGTTTGCCCTCGAAAACTCAAGGAAGCTTACGAAAGCATGCAGTAAACACTGTGAAGTTGCCTACTGGAAATACTGAAAATTTTTAAGGTGAGTGCTTAAATGATTTGTTTTGCATTAGGAGAAAACTATTGCCTCTATCCGTACGCATAACTAGCTGCAAAGACGCAAGAGTTTGTATAGTCATTTACAAAGATTTTACTTAAAGAATCCTGTCTTCAATGGGCAAACAGCAATTAAAAGAAACTATATATATATATATATATATATATATATATATATATATATATATATATATATATATATATACACACACACACACACACACACACACACACACACGTATGCGCGCGCATGGGTTCAGCATTGGGGGGTTGAGGTCTCCACCCATTTAGGGGGGTCCAGGGGGCTGATTTTGATTATTGTGGGGGGGGGGGGTTACAAACCGCCCCCCGCCATTCCCCCCATAATTTGCACTGATGTATATCTTAATGCGTCTGCGTCTGTGTAGTCCTGGTATGTCTTTGGAATAATTCAGGACTGAGTATTCATTACGATTACTCATTCATTCAGCTGTTTTAAGGAAAAAACATACGAAAATATTTGTCCTCGTTGCATCAGTCAGCTGCTCGTGGAACTGCGCGAGGTTTTATAGGACGTATTTCGCACCTGAGTCACCTACTCTGGCCAGTCGCGTGCTGGGCCAGAGGGGAGCGCGCGATGATGCGCTTGCAGCACAGGTTTTGCGGGTATAGTTGCTTAGAAACCTGTGCGGGGTGTGAGAGGCAGGGTGTGTATTTTTCTTCCTCCTTTTTACACGTCTGCCTATTTTTAAAGGACTATTTAGAGAGCTTTCATAACCTTGGGGCATTTGATATATGTATACAGCATAACTAAAATGACATGAAGTTGTACGACTGATAATTTTGGAGGTAAGCTCTACCCCAATACCTAATAAAGTAATAAGTATCGGATGCATGTTTAATTGATACAAAACGAAATAATGTGTTTTCACTTGCAAGTAACGTACGTTTAAATTAAGTGGATAGATGACATATTTAAAAAACGATCCTTGAAAAATGCTTTGCTATCATGCGGACGGAAAGAAAACCGTAACTGCATGACTAGGAAAACATTCGTGATTACTGTCATCAAGTACTGAATGTTTAGCAATGAAAATAAATCCAGAATGCAAACTTACACATTTCTCCATACCCAAGCTGGTAGAGAAAATGGATGGATGAATTGATGGATGGATGGACGGATGTTTTTAGCACCTTATTCGTTTAATTAATTAAGAGATTTATGACCCTAGTTGGTCGCAATGCAGCAGCTAGTTCCTGGCCCTACGCTGCTCCTGTATTTACAGGGTGGTCTTAGGCAAATGCTGTGAAAAACGCTGATCTGAGAGGAGGATCGCAGTTTGCACCTGTTATGAGGAGAAAGCACATACCACTGGTGTATGAATGGTTTATTGTCCGCACGGGCGTAGATTCAACGGGGAATACAGCCATCGATGTAAACAGGGGTACATTACATGTATGGTGAGATGGTGTTGAAGTCTCCCCCCTTCCCCTCGCCACCTAATATCCGCATACTCGGGGTTCCGTTGCAGTCCAAATCGGTCTGGCACGGGCCACCTGCTCGCCTTCCAGACAGTCACACGGAGGAACCTTCGAGCATGGCTGCTTTCCCTGGTTGCGTGGTCAGTGCTTTCCCAGTAACCAAGAACCATACCTTTGCTGTGTTGAGGGCGGGGGGGGGGGGGGGCATCATGACGAATTTTGTTTCTGATCTCACCGGAAAGTACTCTGGAGATTTTAAAATGTAAAAGCTTTAAAAATCACTTAAAAGAGCATTTCATAGTTGAAAGGCGTTCTGTTCATCCACATGCAGTTATTTATAGAAGAATTATTTATTGTTGGTTTCTTTCATTGTCATTTAGGTCTAATCAGGGACATGTTATTGCTGATGGAAAAGTGGAATTTATGGGCTGTACATTATTTACTTGTTAATTACCATGCTTTAATGGGGTATCACTTTAGTAGCCTATGAAGAATATGTAGTGAACGTTCCAGATAAATGGTCATTTACGTGCTGGCGGTGTTTAACCGACAGATTATAGACTACACGAAGTATTAATACATGTTGAGCAGTGGAACGTTAAGGACTCAACTTAAATTCACTGTCAGAAAACAAAATAAATATGCCCAACCGAGCTTTACTGACTTTTTGAGCATTATAGTCCCAGTGTGTTTCTTCAGCTGGTACTCAAAACTTAAGGGAAGCATATGACAGCACATCAACATTATGAACAGGAGACCCAAATATGGGAACGGCACCCAAAACAGACACATTCAAGATTATGGGAAGCTTATGTTTTTCAATGTACATCGCGTTGATTATTTCCGGACGACTGAAGGCCTATTAGAAGTGTAACTCCACCTGCTATTAAATGAGGTAAATTTAGTTTGCGAGTGACTGATTCGAGCTTTGGAAACATCGTAAAGACCTTAAGTAAATGTCAGTAATTATAGATTACTTCCTTTCAACCACCACTGACCATCTGGTGGTTTATAATGATGGAATTAATCCGTTGGTTAAATAAATGTTGGTATTTATATGGTTGAGTGAGATGTGAATATGACCGGACCTCTTGGGTAACCTGAGACATTGTTTAGAAAATGGGGGAAATGTTTTTTTGTGTTGCAACACAGTGAGCTGTTTTGACTGTAGGAAAAGTCAGGTCTGTTGTTCCTCTGGGGACATTCTGTCCTGCTGCCATTCTTATTAAAGGCCGCCAGTTGCATACTTGTCTTTCATCTGGCTTACATGGATTGTCCGTGCACACAATCCATCCATCCGTTTTCTATACTCGCTTGTGCTATGCAGAAACGAGGGTCTCCGTTGAATCAGTCGGGGTCTTTAAGCTTTTCCTTGTCCCATCGCTTTCTTTGAAACTTCCTCGGTGGGGCGTGTGTCTCATTACATGTCAAGCGACTGTATACAATTTGTCTTCGCGCACAACATGCATTTTTTTTGCAGGACGCCTTTTCCCGAGAGATCGCCTGGGTGTGAGTGTCTCTGTCAAACCGAAAGTTTGTCATTCCAGGGCGAGGGAGCCGTGGAGAATGTCACACAATCGGCCCGTTGTGAGGCCAGGAAGGGGCTTCTATGGCCGATGGCCGCAGCGCTGTAATTACTGCAGAAGCAGGCTGGCAGTGCAGCCGGGGGCAGAGGGGGGGCAGAGAGGGGGGGCACCCCCCGATGACTCTGTGGGCCGTGTAAGCGGCGAGTTTCAAATGACGAGGGGAAAAAGCGGGCGCTGTTGCATAAAGGAGGGATTTTAACCACCACTGCATCCGCTCCCCTCGGTCAACATCAGCGACTCGCCTCACGCCTCCCCGTTTTTCTGTAGGCATGCCGGCCGCCAGCCGCTAAGTTAGCCCCGTGTTCCCGGGCTTGGATGAGACCCCAGAACAACCGGACAATGTCCGCCGCCAGCCTGAGCGTCCCGGGGATTCGTTCGCCGCTGAGGGGCGCCTTCGCGCACGGCAGCCGCTGTCACGTCGCCAGGTCCTACTGGGAACAGCAGCACGACCTCAACAAGTGGGTGGGCATTTAAAACTTTTTTTTCTTTAATGGCTTTTGCGTAAATTATTGTTCAGATGAGTTATACAGTGACGAAGCAGCACTTCAAATGAAAATTCAATATAGTAATATAACCTTTGCGTTGTTAATAATGCGTTGAGAAACTCACAAAGAAGCAGGAGGCTTCTACTATACATTTTACTAGTAGCCGTGTATGCATGTTAATATTACACTGCAACTAACAGGATGCTTTTAAAAACCATACTACCTACAGTTTTCAGTTGCTCTACTTGTTCTAACATAATAAATTCAGAAAAGGGAAGTAAACACAAAGGTGATAAACATGCACATGTTATATGCATATCTTTTAGACACGGATTTAACATAAACCTAGGCGAAATTTAAGAGCTTTACCCCAAATGGCCATTGCATCATTGCTTTAGAGAAGTATATCTGCGGTATACTGATATGTGGGCTGTGATGGTGCTTTGCTTTATGCTCAGTCGAATCGGAGATTATCCGTATCGCTCCATCACGCCGCTGTTCTCGTCGCAGCCTTTGCTTCGGGCTGGATGCGGCGCCAGCGGAGTTCAGGCTGAAATCGCAGCAGCGGGTCCCCGTGTCTGACGCCTACGACGGTGAGTACATGTTACCGGCCAGCACGGCATCCTGTATGCGGCTAAGATGAGTATATGGTGGGCATTTAAGGCCAGCCTTTTGTTTAGCAGGATTTTTCCATTCGGTGTTGTGACAAAACGTCCTACTTTATCAAAACATCCTACCGTAGTGCTAATCGATAGCCCTAACACTAACTCTTACCCCAACCATAACCCCCCAAAAACCCCTAAAACCCTTACCTTAACCCTAACCCCTAAAACCTAACCCTAATCCCAAAACGGTGGAACTGCACATGCGCAGAAAGGCTCGATAGCACGTCTCGATAGGTAGGATGTTATGACAGAACACCGGCTGCCCTCATTCGCTATAGGCTACATTAATTAATTGTTCGTTAATAATGTGACTGACATAGCAGACTAGCTGAAATGATGTATTTCGTGTAATGTAACGGTTAAGCGCCGGTCTTCTGACACGTAGTTTAACAGAGGCATAAAATTGACTTATTCTGGGTGGGAGTTTGGAGAAGGGTCGTGGGAGAGTCGTTAGGGGCAGTGACCACTCAGCTCATTCCAGCAGGCATGTAGGCACGAAGTAAGATTACAGGTTTGACCCCACCCCCAGAATTTATTTCTGGGTGCTGGCCTGCTATCCAGGATTTTTTTTGTGTGAATGTTTAAAAACTGTGGGGTTGTATCAGATAAAAGGCAGCATTTTGGTTTAGATCAAAGATGCACGCCGATTAGCTTGTTTAAAACAGCTGTGGGTTTGAAGGAATACCCTTCACCCAGTTAAACTGGTAAGAAAATGACATCTAGTGTAACTGGTTTGGCTTGCCTTGAGATCAGACCCATGTCTTCAAACTGCACAATGTGTCCATAGCCCTACACCAGAGCCAAACAAACAAACAAACAAATAAACATACAAATGTAGATCAGGAGCTGAGGGGATGAAACCGCAGGTTAGACAACCGGACATAACAGGTACATTTACGACTCTCACAAACGCTTTTTTTTTCACAAGATCTCTGGTTCGGCATCAGATAGCAAATAGCTACCTGAAGGAACACAAATATAAACTATTGAAGCTCCTTATACAGAAAAAAAACGAAAGTGGTATTAAGATTACCTTAATTGCAGTATCGTTAAAATTATTGATACATGCTTTAATTTATAAGAAGTTATACTAGAATGCATCACAAATAAAAGCATCAAAACCAGTATTTTAAAAAAAGTTTTTTGTTACGTTTGGAAAATTGTGTTGGTTTTGTACGTCAGCACTACTAGGCTTGCAACAGTTCAGCGGTTGGTCGTGCATAGTCAGGACAGCATAGACCAGTTTATGACACAGACAATGTTATTGCAGATATTTATTTTATCGTTACTGCAGCCACGGATACCTTGTCATTTTTTTAATGCGCTATGTGGGAAGACAGATGGTGGTTTGGCAGCTGTGCTCCTTTATGAATATAACCCTGAGAGCATCCCGCTAGCTCAGCGGAGGACCTCTCACGTTTGCGACTTAGCCGAGCTCACAGACTGTTGTGAATAATAATAAGAAAATAATAATAATAAAATCACAGGGGTGGCGATGCGCGAGATGTTCCACGTCCGTGTAGCAGCAGCCAACATTGACCTAGTCTAACAAGGAAGCTTCAGCCAGAGATAAGCTTAGCCTCATTTGTAGGAACGGTGCTGGAAAAGATTATGGTGGTACCGTCAGAAGTAAGTAAGGTCATGGGAATTTACACGCTGAAAATGACTCCCCCAGTAATAATACCACAAGTTTATGTTGTGGCTGTTTGGGATGTTTTTGCTGGAAGTGTTTTTGTCTGGATGTGTAATACCCCGGAACAAAAGTAAAAAAACCTTAAATACGCGGGAGCTGCCCAAGGAGTTGATTTGTGTTTCTCCTACTGAGGAGGAGTCTAATAAAATGTAGCGATGTATTCAATGAGTGCTGAATTTTCATGAGAAAGCTAATTGTGAGAGCGGTGTCATCTAACCGGCGTTTGGTGTGATGTATCCCTGCAGGACAGTCGGCTCTCCCCTGCTCGCCGCAGAGCCCTGGTGCCCAGCGTCTCCCCCCTAAGAAGTTCCGGCCGTCCCATCTCACCCTGACCCCCAGCCCGGAGCTCTCCTCCCTCAGCTCCCCAGAAGGCGACCAGGTGGTTCCTTCCTTCCAGCGGTTGTCTGTGTATGAGCACACCCCTCCTCTGACATCGGGTCGCGGCACTAAGCCCCTTCCGCCGCTTCCCGGGCCGGCGGACCTCTCCTCGGACGAGGCCATGGATAACGAGGTGGAGTTCTTCACCAGCACGGACGAGAGCCAGCGGCTGGTGCCAGAGTCGTGCGCCAAGCCGGTGGCCTTCCGCTACGGTGCCCTGAGCCGGCGCAGTTTCAGGGGCTGCGGGCAGATCAACTATGCCTACTATGAAGGGCCAAGCGGTGGGGGCGTCCCGGAGGAGGAGGCGCCATCATCTCCTCAAGCACCGCCTCCCGTTACCCGGCAACCAGCCACCCGCGAGGTGCCCAGGCAGCACGAGCGCCCCCAGCGGAGGCTGCGGCGCTCCCATTCGGGGCCTGTGGGCTCCCTGAACAAGCCCGCCGGCCTGCGTCTCTCCTGCACAAACCCAAGCACCCGCGCCCAAGATAAACCCGAGGTGCCGCCGCGGATCCCCATCCCGCCGCGGCCATCCAAGGGCGCCGACCTCCGCCGCTGGTCGGCCGAGGTGCCTTCCGGGGGCTGCAGCGACGAGGACAAGCCCCCCAAAGTGCCACCCAGGGAGCCGCGATCCTGCGGCAGTCCTCGAACTCCCAGCCCCAAGAGCCTCCCCATATACATCAACGGCGTAATGCCCGCCACCCAAAGCTTCGCCCCCAACCCCAAATACGTGAGCCGGGCCCTGCAGAGGCAGCACAGCCTGGGCTCACAGACTCCCCGCTCTCCCTGCATCCTACCTATCATGGAGAACGGCAAGAAGGCCAGCACCACGCACTACTTCCTCCTTCCCAAGCGCCCTGTCTACCTGGATGGGGACAAGATCGACAAGTTCTTTAAGGAGACGGACAGCGAGAGCGACAGCCCCTCGAGCCTGGACTGGGATTGCGAGGCTCGACAGAAAGCACATATACACTTGGTATAGCCTCAGACAGCCGGGGGGAGTGAAAAAGACAAAGAATACAAACGACAGACGGTGCCTGAGGACCTAAACGTATAAAATACTCACAGCTGCTCTATTACTTGCACCATTGAGGATCTCATTGTCTAACTATTTTATTTTATTAGAGACTAAATGTGGTTTAAAAAAAACTTTCCACAGAACTAAAAAAAACTTTTTTTACCCTAGTGTTCTTGAAATTGGGGTAAGTTTTCTGTTGGTTTACACAGTGGGCTATTTTGATCTAAAAGTCAAACACAAGTGACAGATGTAGTATATAAGTTTATATAATATCTCAGTCTATTGCTCCGATATCTCATCCGTGGCTAGTGAAATGGACTGGAAACGGCTTTGGCTGTTCTTTTGACGACTATTTTCTTATTGCTATAGAAGCTGTTTGTTTTTTTTTTTTTTGAGGTTCCACTGATATGGTGGAGTCACGGCACAAGCTGGACTTGTAGCTGGTGTTTGGTACGTTGCGCATCGCAGAACAAGGCGTGGATAGTATTTCTTCAAGGTGCTTTGTCAGCTCTGACTCACCATGTACTTCAGCAAGCATGGCCACCATGCACGCAGCACACAGAGAAGATGGACTCCCCTAAGCACACTTGTCACTGTAACCTAATAGCATAGGCGGTGATATTAAATAATTCTCCAATGAAGGATAAATCCCCTAATCCCTTAAGGCAGTGTTTCCCAACCCGGTCCTCGGGGACCCCCTAGATGGTCCACGTTTTTGCTCCCTCCCAGCCCCCTTGCCAGGCAGCCCACATTTTTGCTCCCTCCCAGCTCCCAGGGAGGGAGCAAAAACGTGGACTGTCTGGGGCTCACTGAGGAGCGGATTGAGAAACACCGCCTTAAGTGTTTCGTGATGTGAAAAATCGAGCGCGTATTACAGTTTTGTTAGCCTTTTTTTCTGTTCGTCAGCTTCACATTAAGGTTACTGTACGTGTATGTTTTACCTGGTGAATGTATAGCGTGTGTTGGACAAATGACATGCAGGAGGTGGGCAGGGAGGTGGCACTCTCCTGTGTACGTGTGATGACAGCTTGACCTGAGCATATTTGTGCCTGAGTGTGTGCATGTGTGTGTGTGGGGGGGGGAGTGGATTTTGTGTTACTCAGCCTGGTGGATGCTGCTGTCCATCTGTCCCCTGCCAGCTGCACTGTGGATGTTTGTTTCAAAGGCAGATGTTCTGTGACCGAGGATTTCAGAACCATGCAATAACAGAGAATCTGTCAGACCTCTATTAAAGAACATGAAGGAGTTTTTTTTTTTCTCTTCCAATTCCTGCCTCTGCTGTTTTATTTTAATTATGCACAATAATATTCTGAATGTGAATGTATTATAATACTTTTCCAAAATATATATTTTTCAGTAAATTGTTAGCAGATGGTGAATTTGTTAAATATTTCTGGTAAAAATTAAAGTAACTTTTCCTTTACTTACAGATGTATGTTACAGTGCTACTTTTCACAGATTTACACAGTGCATTCGATGACATTTTAAATGGATTCACACTTATTAAATTTAACACTTAATCTGATTGCATATCTCCCCTTTTGACGGAAAAACCATTAGTCGCCTATCAAAGCTTCACAACATGAAAGTTATTGCCAAAGCCAGTTTCAAATCACACCTATAATTTCTTCATTCATCCAGTTTTAACGACTACTTTAGTAGTCCAGGCCATAGTGCTGGATGTCGTTTGGAAGAGAAGCCGATCCGATGTTCAAATACAGCCGTGATGTTCACCCTAAACAGCTGCCTGACTTAATGAACCAGGTGACTCAGTTCCTGCAGAAACAGGTTGTTCTGGGCAATGTACAACACAGCACGTAGTGTGGCAAACTGGGTTTGGGATCCCTTCCATTGCATTACACGGGCTTGGCTGAGGCCGGTAGTACCAGTTCAATAATGACTGCAGAGGGTGTGGTCCCACAAATTCTAGATGATGGTACACCGGAAGCTGAATGTAATTGGGAAGGAAACAAAATACATGAAAATTATGGTAAATAAATTGACACGTAACATTCAATAAACAGAAAGGTTGCGTTTTCCTGGAATTTGTGAAAATAGAAAAACGACACAAAGCTAGATTTGCCTGAAAGCAATAAATACTGACGGAGGCGCATCCATTCTGAAATCTCTCTCATTCTTCTTGCCTCTCCACGAAAACCAATGCTACTGAGTCAACCGCATGTCAGTGCTTCTTGGACCAATCCTGTAAATCTCCATTTTTCTCAGTGTTAGATTACACGCATGCCTGATCCGCCTTAACTTTCATAAACCAGCCCTAGGATTGGCTCTCCTGTCCGTCTGACATGGTGCGTTGTGCCAGGAGTGGCTAATGAACGGCATGATTGTCACATACTTTGAAGGTTAGAAATGGGAGAGATTACATCAGTACTTCCTTTGAGAGGGATGGACGGATTTTACTGACCTTTTGTTTTGTCGAGCACACCTTTAAACGTCTTAAGCAAGAACACCCAGGCCTGTCCTAGTTTCTGATTCATTGTGTGTCCTGACAAATGACAGCCGTCAGTACAATTTTTAAATGGTTAAATCAAGCTCCTCCTGTTGTATCTGAGATACACTATTTTGTTTTTTTATTTATTTGATTGCTAAGTCCATGGAAACATTTACAAACAAGCATTGCTATTGACTTTAATAATGTCTGCATCATCTTACACAGCTGGTTAGGTTAATGTTTACATGCTAACTATGTTAAAAATGTGATATCGTCAAAGCTTCTTAATGTACGTCAAAATCTTAAAAACACCAAATAAATGCACTGTTAAATCCAAGATTAACTGGTGTTATCTGCTGTTGTAAAAACACATACACTATTACAATATGCTGTGATGTGTCAAACTCCCATGTGTGATACTCTGTAATGTATTAAACGAACAAATAAACTAGTTAATTTATTCAGTACACGTTTTTTGCATCTTCAGAAAATCTTCACCTGTACAATATCTGTCAATTTCAGTTTTTGAGTTTTATTCTGATTAGACACCACTGTTGGGTTAATAGTTTGTTTATTATCATAATGGTATGAGAAGCTGACCTCAGTAATGTTCTCAGAATCTGAGGGATGCTGGTATATCCATGAATACCTATTCATCTTACTAATGTGGTTATTTTGTGATAATATTATTTTGTCATATCACACAATCCTATTCCAAATTTTGACTGAATAAGAAATGCAGATTTCTTGTTTCAGACTAGGTCAGTTTGTGAGATATACAAACAGCACAGTGTCTAGAAATTCGGGGCCACCACAATATACAATTTTATGTATTCAGGGACCTCTGTGAAGTGCTTCTACTGCGCTCCTGTATCGAAGGATACAAGGTCCACACGAATTAGAAAGATTTGAAAACCGGCGGTGGATCTTCATTTTTTAAGTCGTTGGCGCCACCTGGTGGCAATGAACAGAGAAGAACGTGGAACCTCAACGTCTCTTTGGGTCTAAGCACAAACAGGCAGCAGCCATAGAAAGGCCAATACGTAAGTTAACAGTAATATAAATGTCTTTAAAAATACATTTAAAGAAACGTGCGTAGCTAGTTAGCACCATATGTACGAATAATGGTATAACCAGAGGGTGTAAACAGCCAAGTGTAACACATAATATAATTTATTTTACAAGAATTAATAAAGGCGACATAAACTAATAGGCCTATATTTTTCTTTTAACTGCTGTTTTCGTTACTTTAACTTCTTTTGGATTACTACAGCGGGAAATAAAGCGTAACTCATATAAATAGTTTAAGTTAGTATTTTTCATACCTCAAAACGCCTATACTTCCCTCGCCAAAAAAACTCGTGTTATAATAAGTTAAAGATATTTTATTTCTCAGGAACGGTGATAAAATGCTTGATATTCGCCGTCGAGGGTAACGTTACCTGACAATAATTTCCCTACTCCGACCAAACCGAGTTTATGTGCCTACTCTCCATAGGCAAAACGTAATCGTTGATTTGCGGTAGGCTATTAACTAGCCACATTTTTTGTTCATTTTAAGATACTTTTAAATCAAAGGCGCATCGATTAACTACTAGCAGCGTCTGAAAATCGGGCGCAGTTCCTCTTACAACCATTGGATCTTTAGGCTGATTATTTAAATACAGCGATGCGGTGATCTGTGTACGTTTAAAATGTCAATAAATACTGAACTGTTAAAACATTACAGACTACATCGTGACCGTGGCGGAGAATCATTACCTTTGGTTTTGTCCTTATCGCTATTGGCCTTTAAAAAACGGAGTAGAGCGCTTCCAAATGTCAGGAGTCACAAACGGTCAAAAAACCCTGCCTGTATCCAGGGGTGGTGCAGGGCCATGGATATCCTGGCAGATTCAGGGGGTCCAGCCCTTTACAGTGGCCCTTGAATATGTAAAATTATAAGATAATGTTATGTAACGGGGGCCCAATGCAACATTTTGTCAGTTTCTTATGAACAAAGCCTGCTGGTATCACCTGTATTTTTTGCCACTTTTAAGTATATGTTGGCAGGGGGTAATGAAACCTGTAGATAGGTGCAATGGGGGTTAGGTTAGGACACTGTGCCTGTAATTGGAAGGTTGTCGGTTCAAGTCCCTCGGCTGGCAGGGCGATGGGCCTGTAAGCATGACCCTTATCCACATTTACTCCAGGGACTGTCTGACTCTGCCTATTGTAACATCAAGAATCTGCCAATCAGTGCGTGGGATAAAAACGTCTGGGGATGGCGGTCAGGGCTGCTGAATTGATTGGCTAGTTTTACAAACTGGCAACACTGCTGTCCACATATTTTCTAGGGGTGTCACCCTTGGTAACCGTAGCTTAGAGCCACCCTGGCAGTTTCCAAATACAGGCGAAAATAATGTAAGGCTGGTGTGAAGCAGAGAGTCACAGAGAGAAAAAAAATCAGCCACCTGGACAAGTGTCACGGACGCCTATAAGACAACATGCAGCTTTGTAGACGGCGCCATCGGTGCTGTGATTGAGGGGTCAGCGATGAGCATAATCACTGTGGGTCATCAGGTTAGACTGAAAAAAGTCAAGCTCTCCCCAGTTCATATTGTATTTACAGTTTTTCTCAGTTGCTTTGATGCATTTCTCACAACAGAATTGAAGTTCTCAAAACTGCTCGTTCAGCAATTTCTGGTTGTTTTCGTCATTTTGCAATTGCTTTACTACACTCCGGCGGATGCTTATGTGCAATTCTCAGCTATATCATACATCAGCGGTTGCTTCTGTCACAATGATCAAAATGGATTGTGTAGCCCTCTTTTGCATGGTCTTACACTCCAGACAAACTTGTCATTTTGTCATTGTGTAAGTCATTGCAGTCAAAAGTGTTGAACAAGATATCATTGGCTATCAAGTGTATTTTATAGGTTTCTACAAAACGTTTTTGGTATGTATTTACAATACTAATGATTCCTGCACCATTTTCATATACATGGATGAGGTTGGCTTCAACTTGGCCAAAGGAAGGAGACGTGGGTGTAATCTGATTGGACAGAGAGCTACTGTTGATGTGGCAGGTTTTGGGGTGGGACCATCACCATGTGTGCGGCTATTTCGGACAATGGGGTCCACACTCGCATCCCTCTTGTGGGGCCATACAACACCCAACATCTGCTGACCTTCTTACACACCCTCTATAGGGATCTCATTCCTGAAAAGGAGATTGGTCAGGAAAATGTACCAAAGTATGTGATCATTTGTGGTAATGTGAGTTTCCATCACTCCAACCCAATCAGGCAATGGTTTGCCAACCACCCCAGGATGCTGATGGAAATCCAACCACCATATTCCCCATTCCTCAACCCAACTGAGGAGTTCTTCAGAGGTGGAAGGTATATGACCGTAACCCACATACACAAATGACACTGCTTGCTGCCATGGAAGCTGTGTGTGAGGATATAGCAGCAGGCACCCGCAGAGGCTGGATAAGACATTCTCGGAGGATCTCTTCACGCTGCATTGCAAAGGAAGATATCCGTTGTGATGTGGATGAGAACATGTGGCCCAATATACAGGATCACCTGCAACTGTAGAAAGCATTTAGAGTTTCAGTCTGTATACATTGTTCCCCTTTTTGATTTTGTAATTGTTTTTTGTTTCATCTCATATGTTATGCATAAAGCATTGAAATGCATTTTTTTGCTAGACTGCAATCGCAGGGCATAGTATGTCACCATATACCAGTGCAATCAATAAAATATTCTTCTTGAATCAATCTCCCGCAATCAGTGTTTTTTATTTTTATGTTTCCTGCCCTTGTCATTCAGATGTTTTGTGTCAGAAAATGTTTACATTGTGCCAATTTTATATTGATAACATGACTTTACATTTTGGCTGTCATGTCCGTGGACGATGATTCATGGACTTGGGATTTTGATGGCACTGACATATTCAATGACATAAATACTCGCTTTTGAGGCATGGACTAAGGATTTTGAAGAGGTTACCTGCTTTTGTCGGTCATCCATGATGTTTTCCCATTTGCACTAAGTGTTTTGAAAAATGCACTTGCTGTTATGCAACTGTTAAGTCTGTTGTGAGAAATGCACCAAAGCAACTGAGAAAAACTGTAAAAAAAAAACGAGGTGAATATTCACATCTGTGTTTCGTATGTGTGGTTTTGTCTCAAATGGGAACAGCAACGAGTTTGCCCCTCTCGCCACTGAAAACTTATTTGTCCCAACTGCCATGCTTTGATACGGATGATTGGCTGTTAGTTAATCGTGACATCGATTAAATTCTGGAACGAGTGCAAGGGGGTCTCCGGTATAAATACGTGTATGGTCAGCAGAGGGCGCCAGTGAAGAAAGAATATTAAGTTTTCCTTAAGATGCTCACTGTTTGTTACGATATCCTTTTAAACAGCTGGGTTTCAGCGTATTGTCAGTAATTTAATACTTAACCACATTCCGCTAAAAGGTCACATCCAAACGAGAACAAGTTTCTTGTTGAAGTGGATGTTTTTATACCACTAGGTATAGGTCTTTTTTAATGGCACTGTGTGTATAAACATCCTTAATTTAGCAGAGCTGCAAGGCACCCCCTACTTTCAAACAGACTGTGTAAAGTGACACATACAGGGAAAGAATGGAGTGACTGGGGTCACAGAGCTAAACAGACCTGGGGTCTGGCACCTGAGATCTCGAGCCCTTTCATCAAGAGTGAAGCCTGTTCACAGTGGGGATTGTGCCTGAGAATGTCATACGAGGCGTAGCAGGAACATTCATAGCAAAGACTGTCATGCCTAAGTCAGCCATTTTAAGACCCAGCAACAAGCACAGGAAATGATGCGTTCTAAATGTTATAGCAATAAAATTCAGGACATTTTCAGGAAGAGCAGAAGGTTCACATGGAGAGATCAGTACTGTGTCAAATGCAGGATCTGTGAGAATATCTTAACAACGTTTAGCAATGATGGGTCAAAGAGTTAGTGAATGAAATTTCATTCAGTCTAAATATGCTAACATTAACATATTCTATTATTCGTTATAAAGATACAAGTTGGATTTTGATTGGCATTTAACAGCAGACCTCTTTTCACCTTACACTTTTACAGTTCTCACCATTTTTACTAATCCAGGATAGTACTGAACCAGTCATGATAGAAAATATGGTCATTAATTTCACTTGCTGAACTCAGCACATTGGGACACATTGTTCAAAGACACTATATAAAGTGACACATACATTTTTTCAAAACCATCCATCTATTTGACAGTTTATTTTTTTTACAGTGGCTATTATGGTTCCTGTGGACAGCAACTCTATACATTTTAAAAAAATGCAATTCTATCCTGATCGTGTCCTACAGCTTATTACTGAAAGCGCGTTGAACGCGCATAGAGTTTTCAGCTGCTCACGCGCGCACCAAATAAAGACTGTTGGGAACAGTCCTGACTTAGATGCAACAGATACAACAACATATTTGGAATGCATGACAGTGCTACTATTGTCATATCATCTATATGTAATAAATGCACAATAATATTAGTTAGTTGTGAAGAAAAAAATATGCTGATCATATTGGTCATGTCGAGCACTGCTCAACAGCGACAGCTGGAGGGACCTAGAGCCACCGGCCCGTAATGTAGAGACGCCACTGGGTGGCACGTTTGTGGGAAATTAAAGAAAAATAAGTGAAACTGGGAAAAGTGAACAAGAACTAGTCACGAAAATACATTAGTCTGTGATAAAGACACTATAGCCTAGTTTATACACCTGAATACTTAATCACGGGTGGGTAGAATGGCTTGTATCCTGAGTTCGCTCCTTCTCCAAAACATCCATGTCCACCCCACATTCCCCAATGATTAATTAATGCTTTTATCGTAAATGTTTAAATCAGCTGTTCTGTGTCTCTTACTAAAGTCATTCCTTTAGTTTACTTGATAGGAATTTTTGAAGAGAGCAAGTGCTAAAAAGCTAATCTGTTGGTGTTCTTTGTATCTCCAGCAGATGTCCTCAGTATACCATAAAGATAGGGTTCTTGTTTTAGCTAGAACAGTGGTTCTCATCTGGTGCAGCCTCAGGACCCACATTTTTCCTGGCATTAAGTCACGACCCAAAATTTTAAACATTTGAACCAAAGTTATTTCACAAGTAAAAAATAATGCAGTAATACTAAATAGCACATAGTTCAGTAACAGTAGCACAATTCTTGCATTACTGAGGAACGAAAACCTTTTCAAAATTTTAACTACGCACACTGCGACCCAATGCAAATGGTCCTGTGACCCAATACCCATCAGTAAACTAGAATGTAAATATGGAGAAAAAAAACATACATATATGTACAACTCGCATAACGTTTTTAATGTCCATAAACATAAATGCTGTTAACATTCTCTAGCCTGTGCTTTAGCTCCTATATCATAGCCTTTTTGGATTTCATGTGGCAGGACATCAATCGGTGGCTGCCCACGGAGCCAAAATACACAGCCTCTGCTGAAACAGCACGACATGGCTGAAGTGACACACTCCACCAGTGCAGGACATCTATAATGTCATCTTCAGCAGTGACTCTGTGACTAGCAGTTAGAAGGGCATTGCAGTCTGGAACCTATCCAGACAATCTCATCTCAGGGCACAAGGCAGGGGACACCCTGGACAGTGTGTCAGTCTATCGCAGGACGAGTCTGAATATATTAGGCTATTCTATGCTGATCCTCACCCCCAAAGCTTTTACAGAATAAAGGTAGCATTGCGAATTACTGCCCTACAGAGAGGTGGAGAAATGTATTTGAAATGGGTGGCACAATGTTTTCACTGTGAACAAGCAGTACAGGTCACGTCAAATGTGTTTTTACTCCCTGAAAATGCAGCTTTCTGTTTAAAAAAAGAAACCACTCATCGTCATACTCAAGAGATTTAAGTGACGGATTGATATTCAAATTAGAAGGTTTCTTTTTCAAGGATGGGCAAGCAGGTGAGATTTTAGGTGTTTCCCTAAAACTGGAGTCAGACAAAGTGCAGTGGGAAAAGAGTTTTGATCACGCTGGCTTTCCACATGTCTGGTTTCCATAAGTTAATCGGTTTGAAGGACAGGCATGACTTCAGATTTATTTTCAACCTCATTTTCAGTGCTTATTGAAGAATAGCAGCCGCACTGTTATTAGGCTGACGGAAATGTATAATCTCCATATTTATCTGATGAAACTATATGCAATAAAATGAGCTGGATGGGTTTCAAATTTTTAAAAGGCAAAAAACAGTCTTGTCTTAAGAATCTGTGCTCCGCACATTGTTGGTGTACACTGAATAACAATTTAATTGAGTCTACAGTTCTTACCAAGCTTATCGAGATATCTCGAGATTACTTACATGTAAATGGTTATTCAGTTTGACATGGCCTCTTATATTGATAATAGTAATGTGTTTTGCTTTAACTAGCTTACCCTTTCACACAAATTGCAGCACGGTTGCATGATGAAAACAAACATTCTGTTATATTTTAAGGGAATGACTTTAAATGGTTGGTTCATTAAGAATTTCAGGCCCAGTTTCACTGTCTGTGGCAAACACCATTGCTTTTAGGTATAATCTTAAATCAGATATTAGAGGTGAATTAAAATGTGTCATTAGACAGAATGATTGTTTTTGTAATTATCATTTTAGACATCTGTGACTCCTTTAGAATGATGAACTGCTGTAAACTGAGTATGCTAATGTAATGCAATTAGTTTGTAGACTTTCCCTGGCTCACCATCCAATTACTGAGTGACATTTTCCGTTCCTTTTTATTTCCTTTCATCAAAGCACTTATTTTGCTGTTTGATTCTTAATATACTTTATACATTTGCATATCCCTATATATCACTATATATAATATTTTATAAAAACACCGAGTGTCAAGTGTCTAAATGAATTCTTCATATTCAGGCACTCAAGGTAAATCTTTAAATTTAGAATTATTTCATTCAGCATATGTTATTTGACATTATATTCAGTGTAGAGGTTATGATTTCATATAATTGGACTAGACTTTGACTTTCTCAGATGAAAGACGTTAATTTTATCTGCTTGTTTTCATAACAGAAATTGTTGTCTTGGCCTAATGTAAAAAGCTTAAATCAAGCACACTGTTTGAACCAGAGGGCTACTGGCATCTAATTCCGGAATATAAACATTGTACGAAGAAAAGACTGCAAATGCAAAACACGTCATTGCCATGCAAACCACTTCTCTGGGAAAAAAATAATCTGCAAATGAATAGAAACTTCAGCCGGTTATTTGGCAGAGATGCCTCTTCCATGGCGAATCTTGCATGGATGTTGATCCCAGAGGTGGCTCACACCTTCAGGCAGGTCCCACGTTCCTTTGGAAACCAGAGTGAGAAGTTCCAGCAAGTCAAACAGGGTGGAGATGCCAGTGTGGCCAGACCAAAGGCCAGTGAAGGACAGAAATACAGCCAAGGTGAACTTTTCACTGAGCTGTGATGTAAACTCAGATTCATTTTGAATAATACAGCTGACACTTATGCTTTTAAAGCTGGATGTATTAATGTTGCCGTTTGTAGCAAAATTCTTCAAAGTTCATCTGCTTCCCGACACCATTGAACTTAAACACCATGTTCAAAGATTGGTGATGCATCACTTATGGGAATTGGACTGACAGGCTCCCCTTTCTTCATTGCTAAGGCACCTACAGGCTAGACTAAAGTTTAGAAAACAGCTACTAGCATTACCCGCTACACTCAATGAATGTAATTAGTGTCTGCTTCACTGTTAATTAAAATGTTGATGGCAATCTCCTTTTATAACCACAAAACTATGCTCATTGACCTGTGCAATGAAAATGACTTGTTTGTGAATCCCTTTCAGTGCGTTTAGATGATTATATGTTGTGTAATTTAAAAATAAAATTTCTTGGATAAAATGAACCTGCTCTTAATGTGGGTTTTATTTGAATTTATATAAATTATTTTTTTATTAAGCTCCCACAAACGAAGGGGCGAAGTCTTCCGTTATAATATTACAATACTGTATGTTCTTTTCGGTTTGTAATGTGACTTATACAGTAGCCTACGCACTAACAGAGCGACCGTCTCCTCCGCCGCTGCTCCTATCGTTTATGACCATCAGCGCCTTCATCAGAGCCGCACATTGTGCAGCGGCAGAAGGGGAAGCCAGCACAGGGGGATCAAATGACTCCCTTTTCATGCCTCGGCCTTTTAGATTGATTTAGTGAAACCAATTTAGGACGCATGTTAAAATGAGCCCGTCCCTTTCAAGCACTTCGCGATTTTCCTTTGTCTTTTTTTTTTTTCCAACAAGAAGCCTCACTAACTGATTAAGCGAAAACGCAACCAGTGTATCACATGTTGCTGGATTCTGAGGTGGTGTCCTATTTACCCCGACAGCATAAATGTCTTTTTTTGTGGCCGGAATTATGAGTTGGGCTATTCTCATCAGCACGTGCAAATTACTCACTTATTCATTTGGAGTTTATATCGGTTATATTCATATATGTTGATTATACCGTGTAATCAATTTGTATGTAACTGCACGTGACAATTTTTTGTTAATGTGTATTTTTTATTCTCCAGTTTCACAGACTCGTTTGCACGTTGGTAAGGTCAATTTCCATTTATGTACAGTACAGGCCAAAAGTTTGGACACACCTTCTCATTCAATGTGTTTTCTTTATTTTCATGACCATTGGTAATTTCATAATTGGTAGATTCTCACTGAAGGCATCAAAACTATGAATGAACACATGTGGAGTTATGTACTTAACAAAAAAGGTGAAATGGTTTTCACTTCACAGGTGTGCCTTATCAGGGTTAATAAGTGGAATTTCTTGCTTTATCAATGGGGTTTGCGTTTAGTTGGACGATCATTTATTTTTCAACAGGACAATGACCCCAAACACACCTCCAGGCTGTGTAAGGGCTATTTGACCAAGAAGGAGAGTGATGGAGTGCTGCGGCAGATGACCTGGCCTCCACAGTCACCGGACCTGAACCCAATCGAGATGGTTTGGGGTGAGCTGGACCGCAGAGTGAAGGCAAAGGGGCCAACAAGTGCTAAACACCTCTGGGAACTCCTTCAAGACTGTTGGAAAACCATTTCGGGTGACTACCTCTTGAAGCTCATCGAGAGAATTCCAAGAGTGTGCAAAGCAGTAATCAGAGCAAAGGGTGGCTATTTTGAAGAAACTAGAATATAAAACATGTTTTCAGTTATTTCACCTTTTTTGTTAAGTACATAACTCCACATGTGTTCATTCATAGTTTTGATGCCTTCAGTGAGAATCTACCAATGTAAATGGTCATGAAAATAAAGAAAACACATTGAATGAGAAGGTGTGTCCAAACTCTTGGCCTGTACTGTATATGTTTGTTAATCAATCAATCAATCAATCAATCAATCTATCTATCTATCTATCTATCTATCTATCTATCTATCTATCTATCTATCTATCTATCTATCTATCTATCTATCTATCTATCTATCTATCTATCTATCTATCTCTCTCTCTCTCTCTCTCTCTCTCTCTCATGCATGTCCCTAACACTGAGGACACCAAAATCCCGCCTACAGCCCTATATCTATTTATTTTGTTTTCCATTCTCTGTTTGTGAACAAATAAACTGACATTTTGTGACTGAGCTTGAATGAGCAATTAACAGCAGTTAACTAATAATCACAAGACCTCTTAAGTTTGTTCATTTGATTTCTTTCTTTCTGTTTTCCTGTTCTGTATCTCTCTATAATGATGTTTAATTTATCACAAGGCACTACATAAAAATAAATTGAATTGAATTGAATTTGTTTTGAAAAAGATGTTATGTCATTGTGCATTTTAATGAATGTTATATGTGCATAAAGCATATAGTTGGTCTACATTTCTGTTATTAAATGACAATTTGTTATACACTATAAATTCCCCATCAGTGGGAAAATAACGATTCAAAATAAGATTCTGATCTTGTCAGCATGTATATTTTAATAGAATTATACATTATTAGACAGTGATGATTAGAATCACAACTTTCACAATTGTAAAAATGCAGTTGGTAGATGCAGTATTTGTCTCATTCCAGAATGCTGTTGAGTGCAGAAATGCATGTTTATCCCCAGTGTCTGCTGCAACTCCTGGGGGAAGAGATGCAGCTGATTGGTCAGTTTATCAACAGTGTTTTTTTAATACACGTAGGCAAGGGTGAAACAGAGCGTGAATACATTTGTATGCCTTTCATATAAATTCTGGTTAAATTAAATTTACTGTGATGGTAATAATAAAGGTTATAAGCAGACCCCACAGTTTTTGCACAGTAATGATAGCAGTGAGGAATGGCCCCCATTACAGTGCAATCTGCTTGGAGCCAGAAGTTAGATAATTTTCCCTCCATGAAAGAGAAATCCGGTATTTTTCGCTCCTTAGCGTTTAACTGAAGAGCACAGGTGAGGCCTGCAGTCACATCATAATGACTTTGCCAGCTCAAGGCTCTATCTGCTGTGCTTTGTTGTGGGGCATGAAGTTCTACCACTTCCCCCTGGATGCACACACACACACACGCACACACACACGCACGCACGCACACACACACACACACACGCACGCACGCACACACACACACACACACGCACGCACGCACACACACACACACGCACACACACACACACACACGCACACACACGCACACACACACACACATACACACGCACATGTAGGGTATACAGTACATATCCTTATGGGGACCGCTCATTAATTTCAATGGGAAAAATGCTAACGCTAACTATGACAACCTTAACCCCTACCCTGCCCTAACCATAACCATAATTAACCTAACAAAATACAAGAGTTTTTGCAGTTTTAGTTTTTTCATAGCAGTCACCGATCTTTATAAAATAGAGTTTTCCCTTATGGGGACCAGGAAACCGGTCCCCATAAGGGAAAAAAAATGGATATTTATCACGTTATTATGTCCCCATAAGGATAGGTAAACCCGCTCGCACACACACACGAGCACACACACACACACGCACACACACACACACATACACACGCACGCACACACACACACTCCATTTGTCATTTGCATTGCCAGAAGAGCCTCTTGCCTTTCCCTAAACATCACTGAGAAAAATCCATCTCATTCTCACCCCAGGTAATGAGGTCTGCTTTAAGCCATCCCTCCCCCCAGAATGTTCCACGACTCTCCCACCAGCCCAGACGCTGGTGTTAACATATTTCTTCACTGGAATGGGAGCTGGACAGTTTGTTAAAGTGCTGAGTTATGAGCCTCTGATACTGTGGTTCATACTTCTTAGCCGTGGTGCATGACCTCCACCAACCTCAGTCCTTAGAGCAGAAGCTAAGTCCGCTAACTTAGCATGCTGATTTCACCCCTCTTGGCTGGACTGTAAACCCTTCGGGGTCAAGTATGAGAAACGTTCTACTGGATGGAACAAGGAATGCAGCCAGAGGTGCACCTGTCCTGGACCGTTTCCACGTGGCAGATCAATCCTGTCCACCTGCGTCCAGCACAATCAAAGCCTCCAGCAGTGTAGTGCGTTTTATCATTTTGGTTTTTTTAGTTCTTCTCCTATTTGCAATGATGAATGTTGACATGATGTCATTACGGCCCCCCATGATTTAACTCGCCTAAATGCTTCCAGCTGAAAGCCTCTTGTGTCTTGTGCTAAATGTGTCATGTGGACCCCCCCGGCCTCTGGGACGGCAGTGTTTATGTTGCCTTGTGCACCTGCTTGCCTCTATGTCTTCCTTGTGCACTCTCCTTACTGGGCCTCCTTCCTTTCTATCCAGATGAACCACCTTTGTGTATCCCACAAACCTAGTGAGATCCTTTGTCTTTGTCAGCACCATGCCTAGATCAACTCTTCACTGGAATATTACCCCACCAGCATCATCAGTTCCAACAGGTCGTACAGGTAGCATGGCCCGTTGCCTGATTACAGTGGTAAACAAGAGCTCATGGAACCTGAGCTGAAAACCAAAAGATGATTTTCTTTATTATGAGCATGCTGGCTTTGGCGGTGTCATTCCCGTGCTCATACTTAGTTTGGTAATGGACTGGCTCATGAAGATGTTTACACTAATTTATTAATGAGGCATTAAGAAAATGTTCTGCTTTTTAAACCTTTTAAAAATCAAACTGTGAAAACCAACTGTAATATTTCCACCTTTTTTAACTCTAATTGTTTATGAGTATGAATTAGAAAAGATGTACCTCTTATTCTAACAACTTTATGACTGTGTTCTCCATGGTCTTCATAATCAATTTTAACAGTTTTGGTGCTTGGTATTTAGTCAGATACCCGGGAATGTTGTTGGCTTCTGAGATATTTCTTAACTCTTCTCTCGGTTGTCATATCTAAAGGTAGCCCCCTTTCACTGAGATTAATATCTCAAACCTTCTTGACCTGATAGCACAAAGCAGAGGTAAAGTAAGCAGTATCCTCTTCCTCTTACAAGACATTTCATTCAGGCACTTTTAGGCATCCTGATAAAATAATTCCCATAAGGAAGCAATAGCACATTCATATAATCCCGAGCAGATGTGAGCTTGCCATAACAAGCTAACGAGATCATGCTGGCCGCATCGTAAGCGCCTCACAAAGGGGAGACTGTCTTGTGGAAGCGTAACTGAATGACGGTTGTTTCCCCGCGGCCTCAACCTGGCTGTAAGCCACATGAGATGGACCATGGTGCATTTCCACGTCGGAGGAGAGCGTCCCGGCATGGGTGGGGCGGCCTTCCGTGGGCTGTCGGTGCTTTAATCGTGTTTGCATTTGCTACTGACCGAAGCAGTACCTGTGCGGCATCTTATGAGATGTAAGGGTGTGTCTGGACTTCCTACGACATAACGTTTATTGTATTTATTTACTAGATGCTGCTATCCAAAGCCAGAGCCAGTCCCTGGAGCGAGTGGAGTTAAGGATCGTGATTAAGGGCCTAACTCTGAAACCATTTTGTCATTCACCAGGTCAACAGTGCAGGAGAGAGTTTGATGCTGGGGTGGGGACACAATTTAAATACAAAGGTGTATTTTTAGAAGGGATGAATTAATCAACCCCTATTTGTCACCCTTGTCCCCTACATCCCTGCATGGGATTTGAACCGGTGACTTTCCAACCATTAAGTCCAAAGTCATTGAGTTACACTCTGACGCTTTCTTATAGTGTTTTTAAGAAATTCTTTGTTGCGGTTTAACAAAAAACACCTTTTCATTTGACCCACAACTAAAACCACAAGCATATTCTTGTCATTGTTTACTGTTTTTTTCTGGGTGATTGTGGGCCTGCTTTTGTTAGGGCGCCTGTACCTGAGTGCCGCTGGTGTAACCCAAGCACAGGCGAGGTGTCTGTCTGGCCGCTGGGAGGCCAGACACCCTAAAGGTCAGGCCCCTTCTCACAAACTGAAGTCACTGCACTTTAAAAGGAAATTGTCCTCATACTTCAGGAAACTGCAGAAAGAATAACACATGTTGGGAAATCTGTTTGACAGTCTTTACACATGCTTGCTGATATTTGAAAATGTTTTCTTATACAGCCTCTCTCCAGGTTACGATGGGGTTACGTTCCGATAAACCTATCATAAGGCAAAAATATCATTAGGTGAAAATGCATTTCGATACAGTAGATCTAACCTAACAGACATCATAGCCTGGCCTAGCCTACCTTAAACATGCTTAAAACGCTTACATTAGCCTACAGTTGGGCAAAATCATTAACAGAAAGCCTATTTTATAATGAAGTGTTGTATATCTCATGTAATTTATTGAATAATGTACTGAAAGTGAAAAACATTTACCCATCGTAAAGTCAAAATATCACAACACGGACCATCCTAACCCAGGGAGCGTCTGTATATTCTATCATTTGGAAAATTTTCTATTGTACAAAGTACATTACGCCCCATTCCGGGCTATTCCCTGCTATTTGTCTGTAGCTCCAGAACCTGTGTAGGACAAATGGGTATAGAAAATGGATGGATGGATGGATGGACAAAGGGGATTAAAACACTCATTTTAAAGTTATGGCTATTTATCTTCCAAACTCCACTCTGTACAGCCAACTTTCATCCAATGGTTCAGTTCCCTGCTACTCAACATCAGAACAACCAGTGGATTTGCTTTTTATTTTTAGCAGTAAGAAAGTACTCAACCAGATTAAAGTAAATAAAATGAAAGATTAAGTCGCAGAATTACCAGTGACATTACCCAATGACCCAAACTTGGATAAGCAATGGATGGATGGATGGATGGATAATGAATAACAAAGGTAGAGAAAGAGTGGAGGCCTATTTCATAAAGCCCTTTATTATACAACATTTAAGGAATGAACTTGTTCTGTGAAGTTGTTCTGTGAAGTTGTTCTGTGTTGCTTCCCCCACATGAGAAAAGCACGGGCTGCTGATAACAGGAACACAGATCCACCTGTTTCAGTTGTCTAATATATTATAGGGTATTACTGTCATCTCAGGCAAATGAAAAAAATAATCAAAACATCACACAAAGAAAATTAAGACCAAAATAAATGGACCCATTTGTCGAAAAAAACATATAAATTTGCTCAAAATGTGATGGAGCTTTCTTTCAATTAATAAATAAACAGACAAACAAACAAACAGAGGTGAGAAGAGTTAGGATCAGGGAGCTACTGTTCTCAAAAGAAGAGTTAAAGCAACTTATGGAGAAGGTGGCAAAAATATTGCATCCTCCACATGCCCAGAACATGCTCCCCAATGATGCTTGTTCTTTGGGTGCCGTGTCATAGCTCTCCTCAGCCATGGTTTGGGGATTCTCGATTCCTGAAAAAGATACCTGCTGTCTCCTAGTAATCAGTGACCAGCAAACGCACCATCCTTTGCCATGTGAGACACTCCAAAACTGGACCAGATATAAGCGTCATGTAGTCCCAGGCCACTTAGCCACTATGTCTGTAAAAAGCCCTTGTTGGACATTAAGGCGTAGTGCAGAAAACCCTTTTCGACAGGTGCAGATGGGATTCAAGAGGCTGGGAGTATGACTGGGCGTTCCCTCCACTGCACCTACAAAGCCAGGTACGCCTGCAATGGCAAGAAAAGCAATTTCACTGTCATGCAAGGTATCGTCTCCTGCTGGAAACTGTATGTAGCTGCATGCATGGAAACCGTAATCGGTTCACTGCATGCACAGATTTGGACACAGCAGCCTTGCTGAGGTCTTGTGCATCACTGACGGTCTGCAGGAATCCACAAGTGGCGTGGAAATGGGGAGCTGTCGAAAGCATAGCGGGGGGGTGAGGTCAACATTTCCGCGTGACCCTCTGTTCAGTTCATCCTGCAGCAGACCAAGGAGGCTCATTACAGTATTTCACCTGAGGGCAGCCTATATTTCCCTATTGATTGTTTATTGCTGAGATCGTCTAGGCAGGGGTGGGCAATCTTTCCAGATAGAGCCATTGTCTGTGCGGGTTTTCGCTGCAACTCCCTAATTAGATTACTAATTAGAGGACTGATTGGCTGAAGGACCTGGGAGACAGGTCCTTTGTGGATAAGATTGGTGTTAAGGGTTCATGTCCACCTGAAAAACAGCATTGAGATCAGGGCCATTTTCAATTCAGTTCTGAATGGCGCACATCTCGGTTATGTGCTCAAAGTGTATACCGATGTTAAAACTACAAAGAGCCCTTTCTGCACTAATTTATAGTCCACAGTATAATTTTATATTGCAACATTGACCTATTATTATTATTATTATTATTATTATCCTTATTATTATTGCGATGCCCGAGAAAGAGCGTAATTACGCCGACCGCTTAGGACGTCTCTGTAACGGAATAGCAGGCAAAACCAGCGCTGCCAGCTCTCACGCATCTGGCGTGACACTCACGCTTTCTGACTCTCACGCTCACGCAAGCAATCTTACGGCAAATTTACATTATTCCATGAACCTAAAATTAGCTATATCAAGAGAGTTGTGATAGTTTGCGAACCTTATAGACTATTTACAAGGCAGTAAAATTCTTACATACATGTAAATGCGTGTGCATGTGTGTGCAAACTTGTTTCGACTTGACCATCTAACGCCAGCCAGCTGACCAAAGCTGACAAGACTGGCATACAAAACCACCACAGCGCCCAGTCACTCGTTGATTTACCAACGAGATTCTGCAATAATTCAGTGGGATTTCGAGAAACAATCGCTATAGTTAACGGACGATGAGATAACGAAGTACTTAGAGTTTCGAACCTTACGTTAAACGTAGCCGTGTTATAGTTTAAAAAGTCATTCCGGGGGTTTGAATCCTGCTCCTGGGTTATATTTTTGTCTGCCTGTTCTCCGGGTGTTTGTGTGGATTCTCCCCTTCAAGTCAGAGAAGTAACGGTATGTGGTTTAGGTGAGTTGGTGTCTTCGATTAGCCCTTCTGTGTGTGTGTATGTGTGTGTGTGTGTGTGTGTGTGGGTGTGCGCGTGCGTGATGTGCTGGCACCTTGTTGGCGATGTTCTTAATTAAATAGGCTACAGACTCACTACAACCCCGTACCGAATAAGCTAGTATGTAAAATCAATGATCGGACGGATCTTTAGTGACTAACATTATTACACACTTGGATCTTTTAATAGAGCCATTCAGAGTAAGAATCTTGCTGATTGAAAGTCCACTATACTTTCCGCACTTGAACCTGTAACCTACAGGTTACATGATTTGATCTCTAACCACAAAAACGTGTATAGTCATTCTGCGAGAAACTGTTTGCGGGAAGGATTAGTGAAATGTAAGGTTTGGGGAGAGGGAAGCTGAACTGGTGCCTTTTGGGAGTTCAAAGGTGAATTACAGGGAACATCGGCTTTTGCGGTTCAGAGTACATAAATCTGCGTCTGTATCCTCCATAGAACTGAAACGCACGGAAGCCCGGGCGTCAAGGATGAAAATGCATTTTCACTCAAAAGTTCCTCTAATATCGCCTGTCAGCAGAGCAGACTCCAAACCCAGTCCCAAAATTAAATTAAGCCGTATTGTATCTTCACACCCGGTTCCCCATAGAATAGTTGTCTGTCTCAGAGTCCTATTTATAAACCAATTCATCCAAAGTTGCTTTACATTTTCAGGTGCGCTAGCATCCTACTTTCAAAGGTACGACATTGAATTGCTGAGTCAAGCAATTAACATAGTCACTGATAAATGTAAAACTTATTGAATATTTAGAAATGTGATATAGGGAATTCGTAATATACTTAGTGCAAGTTTAGTATATACTATTATTCCCGTGCCCTACTATAATTCAGTTTTTGTTAAGCATAATAAACTGTTATAGCTGATTCATTTAATAATTTAATGATATAGGCTTATGTATGTAACCAAATATAATACAGTAGAAAAATGAAAAATAAAACCATGGATACACCTTTGTATTCTCTTACGTTAGACGGTTAGCGGTAATTTTAACTATGAAAACTTCGTCGCCCTCTAGCGAAGACTTAAGACATCTCGAGCGCTCCTCGCGTGGCTTCCGTGCATCAGTCTTCAGTGCGTAAGAAAAATTATAAACATTTTGAAGTCCTAGTAAATGCGTTGTAACATGTCTCTCTGATTTATCCAGTCTAATTTACAAACTATGTGCCATTTCACTTATTAAAAAATATTCATTATGTCCTGTATTTCTTTATTTAAAAAAAAATATATATTACATATTTTCTGACGTCTCTTTTCTCATTTTACGCACTTGTCACTTCATGTAGCACATTTCTTCTTAGTATGATTGTAACCTATTGAGTCACCAGTGACAGAGATGATGTATTTCAGTGGCGCTTTCGGCTCACCCGCCGAAATACAGTAGAGATTTCATCAAAAACATACTTCAATCGGAATGCATAGCCACGTTTATGACATTTGAAACTTTGAGACGTCATGCTTTCGTATCATTGTGATTATGAATTTGGTTGCAATGGAACACATATAAGAGTGTGGGCAACACCATAATTGAACTAGACAATAATCAGTGGATGGTTTATCGGCCGATAAACAGGTGCTTCGGCTTGAGAAAAGACAAATGAAATCAAAAGTTTACATTGTAAACCCAGTAATGCATGCCATTTGTTGTATTTGGTTACCTATAAAACAGTTTAAACATAATTAGCATATTTCCTCTGTATAGTGTAAAAGTTCGGAAAACGCCTCATAAAACTTTGCAAGACTAAAATACAGCCTATATAGAAAACAGTTATGATTTCACTTAGTAATCTGCTAATTAGTAGAATCATGAATTTAGAAAATTCGGACAAAAGCTCCATTAAATTACATATTGTACTAATTAAAAAATGTTTTGCAATTAGTGTTGCGCATAACAGAAGGGCGTTTGCCCAAGAGAAGAGAGTTTTCTCTGGAGTCCTTAGCTCTTTATCTAATGTAAATTAATCCTCAACAGCAGACACGGGCAATAATTACCTCTAATTAAATACATACAAATGTCATGGTAACGTCAATATTTTCTTACATTTCACATAAAATGTACGTTCTTTTAATCAGCCAGTAAGCCTGCGATTCAGTTGCAGCTAAACGCGCGACGCACGTGGGCCCCCACCACAGGAGAAAGCGACAGGTGAATTTCCCCAAAGTATCTAATAATTACAAAGAAGTCATAATTATTATAACTATGAATCAGTCTTGCGATGGATAGCACGAAATCCCAAGGTCCTAGCGACCACCATCGTTCACTCCTTGTTTCTTGAAAATCAAAAAGATTTTCTAATACAAAATTTTGTAATTTTACATTGTAATTCTCTGCTACGAATTGTATAATTTTACATTGAGTGGAATTTCGAATGGTTAAAGACAAGAGGATGCTCTAGCCTCTGAAACGATTTAATTGCTGCAGGAACCAAATTTCTGTACCATTAGACATACACGGGACGAGGTGATCTCAGATACATTTCCGACCGGGCAACGTAAGATTAATAAATAATTACATGCGTTGCATGAAACGGGAACGTCTACCTTATTTGGCAAAATCTGCCCTTAGACATTAGCTTATATTTATATGATTAACAGTAGGTATGGTATCATAATAGTTTCACATTCAGATTGCTAAGTAATTTTATCATTCTATCAATAACTTTTCAACGATAAGTAAATGCGTCGTAACTCCCAATACCTATACTGTACTGGGAATCATGCTCTTATAGTACCTAACACTAAAACTACATTTACTCTCCATAGATTGCAAGTGAACTGCTGAACCTTAGTTAAATCCCAGCAACCACGGGTCTTTACTTGATCGTTTTCGTGTCAAAGATCATAGGAACTTTAAGAAGTACATAAAGCCCATCGTGACATTTTACAATCTTCTGTTTTCACTATGGATGAAACCTATGCGTTTGAACACACGCTTGTTCACGATTCATGCACAAGCGATCCATGGACCTGGCTTAGGTTAAGTTGCCAATCCACGGAACATGAGGTAATTGAACGGAATTCATGTTAAATAAAGGTCCACAGGCGTTGGCAAGTTGTAATTTGTTACAAACGTCCTCATTTCATGAGGTTGCGTAGGCGTATTTTACGGTTCAAGGGTCCAGTCAGTTGGGATCGCATCTCACCCGTACTATCAAAATAGCTGAACACCAGGTAGAGTCAAATGAATAATGTTATATATATTGATAGTAAACATTTTACGCGAATCTACGCGACGTTTAAAATTGCTTGACAAAATTACTTTATTCATGTACATGGTGTCTAAAGTTGGAATGCGGCAACGTTGGATGATAGAAAACGAAATATGGTAAATTAAAATGAAAAATTAAATGAGAAAGCATGAGTAAAGAAGGAAATACATACACACCGCCGAGAATTTGAAGAATGGGGCATGGAGTCTAACGCCATAACTCAAGGTATAATGTAAAATGAAACGCAATTCTGAATGCCGTGAAAAGACATGATGTCCGGACATTTTAGAATCTAATATAGGCCTCGTTTATTTTATGTAAAAGATTAACAATTTCTGATAAGCTAAATGCAACTTAATTTAAATTTATTCAAGAATGAAGGAATGCAGACAACCGGACAGTTTTTTGAACTGTCACACGTCTTAGTGGGTCTTATAATTTATCATTCTAGTAAGGCAATGTTACATAAAGTGTTCGTTTTTTTCTTATTTTTAGTCAAACACCTACGTGAATGGGAAAAGAGAGAGTTGGTGTCTGCATCACTAGCCTATAACAGCGAGAATAAAATTGTCCAGCAAAAATGGAATGGGGTGGGGGGTGGGGGGGGGGGAGTTGTGAAGGTGGTGTGTGTGTGTGTGTGTGTGTGTGTGTGGGGAGGGGGGGGGCGGTTAAAAACAGCACCTTCCCAACGTCAGACAGCATTCGCGAATTCGTGAATTCTGGATTCTTGTGATTGATGCTTCACTTAATCCGATGCTTTGTAAATCTTCCCAGGAGGACGAACCGGGTCTTTTGTGCCTCTCTAACCCATGTGAGGTAAGCCAAAGCCGGAGAGAAAATTCCAGCTCTGCGGCAGGCCACCAGGTCCTCCCCACCGGAGCATCTGCATGTGAAATCGCCATTTCACCCCTCCACACTCCCTAATTGTTGGAAAAATTAGTTGTGAAATTGCTTTCCACCAGTACTGTGTTCCACGGCAATTTTCACACTTTTACTATGCAAGACGTTTGGTTCAGCTGAGCTGATGTCCGTACCTCTCCAGTAATAATATACGTAATATATCATTTTAACTAATTGCATACAGCACATTGTAGTCTATCATCTAGATTTTTGTGCTACTTTATCTGTACGATATTTACATTTAATTTAAGGGAATAAATCCCAGTTTATTTGCTACAATTTTACTTTAGGGGCGCAGACTTAATTCTGTAATGTGCGTTTTTGTACGAAAACTCCTTTTAGGAGACAGTAAACAATGCGGATGATCAGCTACATTTTAGTCAATATATATTTGTGGCTTATATCAGAATTTCATACTACTGAGAAATTCTTAAGCCATTTATCAGCAGGGAATGGAAAATAATCTTTGTAAATTTAAAAAAATGCAAAGTATACAATAAAACGGGTTGAGCTTATGAATACTTATTATTTGGTCACGGTGGCAAAGTCAACAATGTGATCTGAAGCTGTGTCACTGTAATTTCTTAGAATCGCAGTACAGTGGGTTTCTGAAAAATAAAATACAAAATGAACCTACTGTAAAAGAAATCATATAGAATCTGGTTATGAATGCGGGTCGTTGGGCCTCCCCAGATATAGACGGTCTTCTGGGGCCTTTATTCTGAGCTCCCTGTGTATCATGACAACGATTTTATTTAAATTTCAACCCACTTTTTTAGTTAGATAACCGATAGGATGCATATTTTTGTAAATCGGCTTTCAGTGTACGGTGGTGCTTAGGTAAGCAAAGGGCATAATTTAAGACGTGATTTTTTTGTGAATGAAATGGAACGTGCTCGTGAATTTCCAAAATGAACATCGAGATGATAATCCACGTGAATGAATGTTCCGATTGCCTTGCTCAGCCTTAAAGAGAACGCATATTCAATTTCTATTTATTGTATGTATTGTATATTGGATTTAAAATGCCGCTTCGACGTTTACTGAGGAGAATTTTGCCACGTTTATTACTGACGATCAACCGAATAACACGCATTTGTGTTAATTATGACACGCTTTCTAGTCCTTTCTAATGGGTTATGGGATTTTTAGCGACAAATGCCAGTGTTTCCCCCTCCTCTCTTTTATATTATGGGTTAGCTGCATTAATCGTTGCCAGGAAAAAAAAAGATGTATGAACTGTCTTTGGATTGTCCTGTTGCGGTTTTGTGTAAAAACAATCTACTCAATTTCGTTATTACCTCTATTTAGTAATGGCCAATTGTACCATAAAAACGGGGTCGGAGAAGCGTTCTCAGTGACGTCTCGGTGATGCGAGTGCTTTTTGTTTTGAATTAGAAGACAGAACTCAACTCACTGGTTTGTATATATATATATATATATATATATATATATATATATATGTATATATATATATATATATATATATATATATATATATATTATAGTTGATATGTATATCGATAGTTTCCTTTTTAAATGCTGATGCCTGAGGCAGATGGCTTACTGTCCTACATTTAGTAAACAAATGGAAGCACCAGGTCAGGGTGATACATTTGGCGTTATAGGGTTAAGACCTATGAGACATGGTGGTAATGATTTCACTGATGGCGAATTATCCGTGTTTTGTCAAGTTCAATAAAAATGTTATACTGAAAATGAAACGCTTACAATTAAGTTTAAGAATAAAAAAACAAAGTACATCGCAGAAGTGTGATTTTGCACTTACCAGAACGTAATGTAAATGTTTATTAATTGTGTATTTTAATACGGGTTGGTATGTGTTAATTGCAAGTGACCGGCATGGTTTTCTTCCGAATACATTCTACATAATGTATCCCGTAGCTTAAAAGTATCTGTAATAGAGAATAATCACCTGAGCGCTATTAGAAAATTAAAGACGTATCTGTCGATATGAAACGAAAATATTATTCTCAAAATCTCCATCAAGAACTCCTGCCATGGTAAACGCTTCGATACGTTGAGGTACTTTTCTTCATTTAATTATTAATAATACACGTAAAAAAGAAACTTCTAGTCGTCTATAAATTACCTTGAAAGTTTAATCAACGGTATTTTATTGTACGGTTCTATATAATATATTCAGAAGAAGCGGGTGGACTGTAAAAACACAGCAGCGGAAAGTGTATTTGCGTGTAGCGTCGTTTCTTGCTATTGGTCGAGAGACCTGTGGTTAAACTCCTTCTTCCCCTCATGAATAAAAGAAAGGCCTCAGAGCCTATCGGCGCGCGCGACACCCCCCTCATACACTGTGCGCCAAAGTTGTCCACTTAAACTACTCCCAACCTCCGAGCAGACTTTGCCATAAAAACTACCAGACCTTTCAGCGCAACACTGCAAAGAATTAAATAACCTTTGGCCACTCTACTTGTGAGAGCTAGAATAATCCCCCTCCCTCCACGCGCACACGTTGAATCTTTTCGTTTTTCCTGTTTGTCTTATGCTACCAAACGAACAGCTTAAGTGTGTATTTTTTCCTCGTTTTTAGGGGTTCTGCATTTGCCAGTTCATCTGGTTGGATCTACGTTATCCCACTGTATTTTTTTTTCTTTTCTTCTTCTTTTTACCGAAATACGTCACGTTTCATTTTGAGAAATAAATCACCATCAATTGAGGACTTGGTTGTGCCGTCTAGAAACTGGGTTGATTACGGCTGCTTGATTTCTGACAGTATAATGGCCACCTTAGCAGGAACGGTACCAAGAATGATGAGACCAGCGCCAGGCCAGAATTACCCCCGTACCGGATTCCCCTTGGAAGGTAAGTTATATTAAATCAGGTGAAGTTTTTTAAGCGTAAGTATAGATTAAATGGTAGTGACGCGTGGTTTTAAAGTCTTAAATTCGATTGATCTGTTAGGAAACCGACACACATGATTCCTGGAATATATTCAGGATTCGTAACCTAATAAAAATGACAAATAAAGTTTATTTCCAAAACGAATAATAATAGTTATACCCTTTAGAGTTAATTTGTTGGACTCCCGAAATTTGTTATTAAGGTAATTCTGATATTCGGACAAAATACACGACACACGAATATGTATGACCTGTGTTTGTGGTATTTTAAAATATTTTTAAAATTAATATCTTAATCATTTAAACGCATATACCTACGTGTTGATATATAAAGCAGATAAGAATAAACGGAACAAGACACAACACATTAAAAACTACTTAAGCAATCGTGATTTCACAGATAGCTTTATCGAAGACAGTTTATGCACAATTACTGGTATCGTGTGTTCTTAGAACAATTTTCAACTATTAAAACAGTTGTAAGTGTCTGGATTATGAAACCGGTACCAAAATGTACCGAACTGCGTGAACGATTCACGGAGACGTGCACTTTAAAATATATTTGCATCTATTAATCGTTTATTCCACGGCAGTCATTCTTCTGTAGGGATTGTTCGTGCTCAAGTGGTTTAAATCAAATGACAAAAAACACGAATCCAGCAAGTTATCAATGCCCTGGGATTTGCTGAAGTGCCCCGGTGCCGCAAATAGAAGTAAAATACACAGCAAAGCGACGTCTCAAAGGATTACATCAATATTTGTACAACATGACTGTGAATAATGAATGAGAAAAGTGCTACAATCTTTAGTGACTCTTGAATACGCAATTGACCACAAATTTCATTAGCATCTAAAGATGCATCTGAAAATAGTCAGGGCATGTGAGAAGTAAATTAGTTTACAGTTTCTCTTAGTAAACTGGTTTATATTTGCTGGGGAAAGAATGGGTCGTACAGTTAAAGAATTGTAAATATTTGTTAAAAATTTTAAATATTTTTTGGGCAATGATAAATTTGTTTGGAAGTGAATTCTGAAGGCCGACTTAAACAACGACTTTAAATTGCAATTCCGTCAGTTTTTTTTGTATTATTATTATTATTGTCATTCTTCTGTTGATTTTGTCATCAATAATACAACTCAATATCAAATTGTAAATTATATGAACAATGGCGAAACTAACATTAAAAATACGAATTTCAACAACGTGGTATTTCTATTTTTATTATATTAGTTTGCTTCGGTGTAGTTGACCGGCCTCACTGAAAAGCATTTCCGTATATAACAATTTTATGCATTCTGCCGTTTTTCGAGCTGTAAACACGTGTAACGTTTACACTATAACAACATGTAACGCCAGTTAAATTAACACTAGGCCTGTTTTCTCTAAAGATGATGCTGTCAGTACGAACAATCAAACTTTGCTGTAAAATAAGTTACATTACCATCAATTCTAACATGTAATTTTACATCATCATTCACTATTTACATTTCGTATTTAAACATATTGTTTTTTTTTTTAATTATGTAAGAATCGAAAACTAAAACTCCATTTTGTTTGAACTGTGTAATCGCGTCTCTGTTTTTTTTAATGCTCGATTCCAAATGTGTTTTATTACGCCACAGTGTCAACTCCTCTGGGTCAAGGTCGTGTAAATCAGCTTGGCGGAGTGTTCATTAATGGGAGGCCACTGCCAAACCATATCCGACACAAGATAGTAGAGATGGCACACCACGGCATCCGACCCTGCGTGATCTCACGGCAGCTTCGAGTTTCCCACGGTTGCGTGTCCAAAATCCTTTGTCGGTACCAAGAAACGGGTTCCATCCGTCCCGGGGCCATAGGTGGAAGCAAACCCAGGGTGAGTGCAAATTAAGTGCGTCAATGTAAACGAACAGAAATCAGATTTCAAGGGCTGCAATATTAAATTTATACAGTAATTTACAGTTTTCTCCATATCACTGGAAAACAAATTATTATAATTATTATTATTTGTGTTATTACAGCCGTATGTTTTTATGAATGATAGATACAGTGTCACTATACCGAATTACTGTAAATTGCAAATACCACAACTTCCGTTATTACATTTTATTCTAGATTCTAAATTATAACATCTGCTAACAAACACTGTCACTATATTTTAAAATACAAATTAGGCATTCCCATTTCAGGTAATATTTAAGATGCTATTTTTGCCTTAAGATTAAAAAGATTATGGTTCTTTTTATATATCGAACACGTTGTAAAGACAAGCAACAGTTCCAAGAATATTGCCTAATAAAACTGTAATGTGCTTAATCTTACCCATGGTTAGGTCAGCACTCGCTGTGCGTCTGACATGAATCATAAAGGCAGCCTATTGGTCACAATAAATGCATGTGTAATAAAAGTTCTATAGTAAGCAGCGTCTGTTTGACATCGGAAGGTCATTATGGATCTCAAACGGCCATTTGATTTAAATTAAAGTCGTTTACTTTCACTTTCTCTCGTTCTCTCTCTCTCTCTCTCACCCTCCCATTTTCTGCCACTTGCTCCCCTGCTTTCTTTGCTGTACTCTGTAAATTGACACCCAAAGCAGGTAGCAACGCCTGATGTGGAGAAGAGGATCGAAGAATACAAGCGAGAGAATCCGGGCATGTTCAGCTGGGAGATCCGGGACAAGCTGCTGAAGGACGGCGTGTGTGACAGAAGCACAGTTCCTTCAGGTGAGGCCCCATCTGGTAAGCAACTTTTTTTTTTCCTACCACAGTAAGGTTATGCTATTAGTTAGGTCTGAAGAACTAGAGTGGACCTGGAATTAACCACACACGTAAACTTTATGGATTGTAATTTCCCCCGCTATTTAATTACTTATGTATTGCCTTTCCTTACAAGAAACCAACTTACATGTATTTAACTAGGCTATCGGGATTGGGTCATTTGAATTATAATGACGTTGGGATACGTGAATTACAGCAGAACGAAAAACTTCCGTTACTGCTGCATGCTACTTCATTTGAAATATACAATCACATTAATTCACTTATTTTAACTACAATAATGATGACAGCAACAGCTATAATGTATACGTCTTTTAACAATGTTTCCAATTTCAGTGATAATGCCAAACATACAGGTAATAATACAAATTTAGATGGTAAATGACGTTGCAATTTTCTGGGTTCATCAGTGAGTTCCATTAGCCGGGTTTTACGAGCTCGGTTTGGCAAGAAAGATGATGAAGACGATTGTGATAAGAAGGATGAAGACGGGGACAAAAAAACCAAGCACAGCATTGACGGCATACTCGGCGACAAAGGTATTTAAAGCGGGTTTATATTCTTATTCTGTGTCCGCCCTGGTGATCAAAGCATTATTATTTTTTCATTATTTTTCTACCTGAAAGACTCTTATTTATTTACTTGTTTGTTATGCTAAACCTGCGCTTGTGCTGCAGATGGAATTAACGATGACGTGATTGCTAAAAATCTACGTTGTTTACAAACACACACACACACACACACTTACTATAAATTCTAAATGCATTTCGGATATATTAAGTGCGTGAACTTTCTCAAATTGTTTGCTACTTCGAATGTGTGCATCTGCATGATTTGGTTGATAGATTTGGTCTCTTTACCGAATGTGGATGTTTTTCCTGCTGTTATGGCTCCCAGCTTTTGTAGGCCTGGTTACTCAATTATTTATATGAGGATTGACGGAAGGTATTTGGGACTAGTAAATTAATTTGCTCAATAGACTCCTCTCTTGCGCTTTAAACGGTCCCTTGAAACGGCAGCTGACAGCTAAACGATTTGCCAATCAATATCAATTACAACCAACTGAGGCACAACACGACTTAATGTTCTATGTTAAGAAAACCCTGCAGTGGACCAGCCCATGTCCCATTAGTTCTAGATTTCCTTTAGTTTTTTAGGATTCAGATTTTCTCATTTCATTTTACAGCGAAGTGGTAGGAATTTGAAATAAAATAATGATGCGGACGTTTATCTTTATCGTGAAATTCATCCAAGTATTTAACTGAAATTTTACATATGCGTAATTCTTACACAAATTGGCCCACTAGCAGAATTGCAGAGGCTTTGACGAAATTGCATTATAATATATGGAAAATTGATCACCTGTGCATTAGTTTCCAACTGGCACGGAGCTATGCAACATTCATCGATTACGTGGACGCTCACGTAATACAATTGGTCTTGTTGCTTAAGGAAATAGAAGTTATCAAGTAAGATGATCAAACATTTATGTATAGGGTTTAAGTAAACCTATAAAACCTTTTTCTTTGTCGAGATTCAGCTCTTCTCCAAACTTGAAGATGAACTTCAGTCGCAAAAGGCCTCAAACTCCATTGAAGCTTTTGAATGGAAAGATTCCGTGATACAAAGGCAAAACTTAAAAAAGCGGGACTGCGAAAAGAGAAACGGACCATTCCATTCTCATTCAAAAACCCGCAAAAGAAAAAAAAACTTTGGACAAAAGGCCAAGAGGGAACTAAAGGGAGATGAATTATTCAATACACCCCGCTGGTAGATAGTTTTGTAATATTATAGAATCGTCTGTTGGAAGAGAATAGGCGTTGGAGGGTGCAAAGTGTTTCTTTCTTGTTTGGAAATGGCGACTGCTCATTTTAAAATCGGGCTATTGTGAAAACTAACTGCACATTTGTGGTGTGTAAATAGGCACTTTAACCTACGAAAACGTATCTGAGTTAAATGTCTGCAAATAATAAAATAATATGCAATTTTGATAGTATCGCCGAATAAACAGGAAAGTGTTTTTGATGTTCGGCCTGGCACGTGTAGGTATAACGGGGACGTATTCCTAGCGCCTTTGCTTGTTTTTATGAACGGGCAGTGTTTGTTTTTTTTAGGTTTACGTGGACATCAAAGGCGTTTTTTTAATCGCCATTAGAGCTGATGTGAACATTTACTGCCAAACGGAGCTCTGCATATTTAATAACATGTGGAAGAGAAATTGTTAATATTAACATGGTGTGTGTGCGCGTACATATATATATATATATATATATATATATATATATATATATATATATATATATTTGGCAGTTAAAGTTCCCGCTTGATTTCTGCATTTTCGGGTTTATGGCGAAATATTTAAACCGGGATACTAAATGCCCCCTTTTTTATTCTTAAAAAGATTCGTCTTTGCGCCCGTTTCATTCTATCATCCGGCTGGCATTTAATAATGTTAAGACTTATTAGAGTTAGTAATGAAAACGGTGTCTGTTGAATGGGCGGCTGTGTTGCAGAGCGGTGTAATAGCTCGCAGGCATGGTAAGAAATGCATTTATCCCCAATCAGCCCTCACTCTCCGAGTTTCAAGCACAAACGTTATGTTGAAGGGTTTTAAGGCAGATTAAATTGAGCCTTTTATTTCTTTTCACTTTCATCTCTAAACGGCTCGCTCTGGCTAGCCCTGGGCACAAATTCATGAGATTTTAGGTTTCTTTTATAGTTGTTAAGATTTTATTTATTTATTTATCTATCTATTTATTATTTATTTGATTTGCATTGGGGATTTCTGACATGCTAACCAAACTCTGAAATGATGGGGGGAAATACCGGTAACTGTTCATTTTAAGATAATTTTTAATACACATGCAAGCCCGTTACCAGCTGTAAGCACGGACTGTACGTAGGTGGGGTCAGCAATGGAGTTTATTTTTGATGCACGAATTCACCAGAAATAACTAACGTTGTCCATTCAGTTTTTTTTTTTTTGATCCATGTCTTTAAATAAATTACAAATATGAATATCCTAATATAAACTAAAATAGCAAGTGGAACTGGTATTTGTTAGGCCTGTTGTGAATGAGTTCTTTTCAACCATCTTAGCGTTCGTTAATGATTGAATGGATGTATAATTCAAATGTAGTTGTGGAATTAGTGGAGAAAAGGGGGGGTAGGCTTTATATATTTATTACACGGAGTACATACAAACATACAAACGATACAAAATGCTTTGCTATCTTTGCGAATATGGTAAACATGCAAGAACGGTTTCGGTAAAATAAAGCCGAACAATAACCTAAAAGTGTTCATGCCAAACGGGAAAATGTGATCTACATGTGGAGGGCGAATGCATGGTTTGATGCCTCGATTGTATTTTTTATCATATACATCAAGGCTAATTGCCATATGAGAAATAAAAAGTGGGCAGAATTTGTGGTCTTTTGTGTAGAATACAAATTAGATTCCAATACAATTTTCACAAGGGTAACATACTGATAATTCCCTTTACGTTAAATCGAAATTGCTATAATCGTGGTTTTGCTGTGGCCGGTGTAGACCCACTAATTAATATTAAGATAGTAGGGATTAGAGAGAGGAACTCGATAGCTGACATTTGCCGTAACACCTGTTTTTTATACATTCAGGGGAGCGATAGAGGGTGTATCAATCAATTCCCTAGAAATGATCTGCATTGATTAAACCAACAGAATGTCCTTTGTAAATACATGCTGGAAAAAGTAGCGATGGGCACTTAAGCAAATCGGCAGATTACCTAACGTTCGCAATCTAATCAAACAGAAGCCAGGCAGGATTTGTGAATGTTCTGAGTAGGGATCAGAGAAAATAATGGGGGCCGGTGGAGTGATAGTCTGGTGTCAGGCAATTCGAAGCTTCAGGCCAACTTTTACCGCGCCTATTCAATTAAAAGAATATTGCCTTTGGGACCTTTCTCACAAAAGACAGACAAATTAATCACAGTTCTAAATAAATGTATCTATTATTTAACTGAGCCGAGACATTGCGGAGATGATTTATAAACGTACTGGGACGCCAATAATATCGTTTTCTTAAAAAAAAATAGAGAGAATTTGCAATCGAATTTTGAATATAATACGATTTAAGGCAACAGACAGAATGTATAAAATTTCCCACTCACCAAATTTGCGTTTACCTGCAAATTATGCTAATGAATTTAGGCAGAAGCGACGCCGCCAAAAGGTGCAATCTGCTGTTAAAGATTTGTAACTTCTTGCAATAAAAAGTGTCATCGAGCAAGCGCCCACGTTTGGTTCAAAATAACGGTTATATATTTAGGAGCCTAGTCTAAACTAAGCTTCGTTGAAAGAAAAGGACGAAGGGATGAGGAGAAGACCACTTCAAACAAATCCATCTGAAATGGTGAGAGAGAGGTTTAGTGAAAGTATGGGGAAGTTATTTAGCTATTAATAACATTTTTCCTCAGGCATCGGGAGTGACTCCATCTGCACTTTCTCGCAGCTATTTGGCTGGGTTGAAATTGAGGGGGACCCAAATGCTAGGGAGAGATAACACAATCATCACTGCCTCGGTCCTGTGCTGTGCATCACTGCATTAAACTCGGATTAACCTCCCCTCTCCCCCCTCACTGCCTCTCTCCACATTTCACTGGAATTTACATGGGAGGATTTTTAAGGAACATATACTTTATGATATAGAGAGCAAAGACTTCAAGTGGTTACTATTGCTGTTTTGTTTCGCAGCAACAACAGCATTATTATTATTATTATTATCAATAATAATAACAAATTGGATGCATCGTGCTACGATAATTTAAGGAATAATATTTGCATCGACCTTGACTAAATATTGTCCTTTTATGCTACATCATGAACCTCATACAGATCTGCTGTTGCCATATGGAATACTGTGCCTGTCTGATTCTATTGTACTGACCAATGATGCGCAGACTAACGATCACAACCTTAATTAAATTTGTATTTTTAATTACTATTGTTATTTTATGGTCTATAAAATAACGATTTTTGAAGTCTAGGAATTTAGCAAGGGAGAAGTCCAAGAGACAAACGCCATTGCGGAAAATTCAGATAAGTTATGTGACGCAATTGTCGGAACAAATCAAGTTAACCAAACCAGCAACAAATTACCGTAATTCAGTACTCTAAAAAGCTTTGTTAAATGAGTTCCTGCTTTTTAAATGAATTAATTTGCGCTCTAAACTGAGAGACCTGTTTCAAAGTACAAAAATCACGAAATTAAACGTGTTGGCCTAAGTAAAATCACGATTCTTTTAATCGGTCATTGTTTAAGAACAAAATAAATCACCTCTAATTTATGCTAAATCGATTGTATGTGATTCAGCTTCCTTGACATCAGACAATATTTATAAGCGCCAATTCAACACGGGGTCGTGGTTTACATGGATTGTAAAGCACGTTGGAAACCACTCGACGTCCTTTGGATCGTTTAAATTATGATTTAAGATTACCCTAATTAACTAAATTAACTTATTCACGTACCACCCGTTTGGTAATAATTAACAATTTCAATGTTTAAATGCAAAAGATGTTTTATTTTTTTTTCTAATCCCCGCGACCTTGTACTAGATAAGTGGTTGAAAGATGGATGGAGATGTTTTATATCCAGTATACGTATATCATTTCCCATGTTTCCTAAATATCTTAAAGCCCAGTGGGATTCCTTTAAAGTATGGACTGGGAATTATTGCAGTTGACGTGTTAAATTTTTAATACCGTCTATGGAATCGTGACAATAATGATATGTCAGTTAATGCCAATTTATGAAGACATTTGTCATCTTGGGAGCGCCGACGTATGGAATAAGCCTGTCGTTTCGCGGGGAATATTAATGCGCAGTCATATCCTAGCGTTTGGGTGACCCGTGAACCTGAGGCGGACCCTGCCGTTGTCATAGAAGGGATTCTGCTGTGTGTTTCGGGGCCTTTCTTTCTTTTTTTTCTAAGGGAATAAGGAAGGAAAATAGAAAGTAGGTGAGGAAAAGTAGAGGCGGCTGGAGGAAATTGAGAGGCTTATAGTCTTTGATCCTTGGGTGCTTTTGCTTATCAGAAACATTTGTGGTGACACCACCACAATGGGAGTTCATCATATTACAGGCCGCCAGTGCCGCTTTCAGGCCTGTCTGTCTATTAATTAAAGCATTTCTTGCCATGTGGGACAAGTCCTATCTGCACACACATATTACATACTAGAATGGTTTTTGGATCTCTGGTGTTTTTTTCCCTAAAAGGGACAATCTTTCTTTTTGGGCTACTTAGGGAAAATTCAAAAGTCTACTGTAGAAGACATGGGGATTTCTTCTTCAAATATAAAGGCGCGTTCATAATCCTTTCCTGTTCAATAACCTTATAGGGGATTTTATTTCTCTCCTTATTTGAAGGTTTGAGATTTAGTAGCGATTCAGAAGCTATCGGTAAGGCATGCGCTCGCGAAGGTGAACGACCCCCCCCACCACCCAAGCCCACGCATCTGTACAGGTCATATTTTGAGCAAATTTTATATTTGTGCTTGTCAATATTTGTTTGTTTGTTTATCTATTTATTTATTTGTTTATTTATTTTTGTTTATTTGTTTGCTTAATTGTCTATTTATTCGTTTATTCGTTTAATTGTTTATTTATTTATCTGGCCTTGAGAATTACCCGAGAGTTCCCGAGAAGTGTGGCTATGGTCGGCACTAAGCAACAGGGTGGAGGGGGGGGGGGTCGTCCTGGTAGATCCGTGGAACAAAAAGAACAAACGACAAGGAAAACTCCCGCTGATACCAATAAATGTGTTAGCCTCCCGGGTTCCTCTGTAGAGCCACAAAAGTGTTTTTGATGGTGGACCTCGCTATCACTTTGTGTGTATGTTCCATAAAATTTAAAATGCCGAAGAACTCTTGGTGACCCTGACTAAACACTCAAGAGACAAGGTCTCATTGATTATAACCGCCCCTAAGTCAAACGTAGTATGAGCAAGTGTTAACTTTTATCCCGCCATACGCAGCATATTTTCGTTAATTATAACGCCCGCTGAGTTTACGTCATGGTGGCAGTAACATAATTGTATAAAATACAAATACAACTTCTCAGCAAAGACGTAGATTGGATCTTTGTTGAGGTCTGCCAGACTATCTGCGCAGAGACTCGCATATCAAAATATTGTACCATTTGTAGAATTATTGTTATAGTATGCTAATGTTTATATATAAAATATTAAGATTAACTTTATTGATTCCAGGGGGGAATTCTGGAAACTGCATGTATGTTTATACATTTATATCTAAATAGATTGTGCAAAGCTATACAAAATTTTGAATCAGGTTAGATGTACTGATTTATAACATGAATAAGCTGAATTGTGGAACCGTAATGAAATAATGGGGCATGGTCTAAAACAGAATGAATTTATGGACGAATTTTAATACACTGTTAAAGAAGAAAAAAGCTACAGCGTTGTATGTGTAATGTTATAAGTAGGCAATAAGCATGTCAATTCTTCGCGTTTACTGCCTCTCTGATGTAATATTTATTGTAACATAATTGCCTTACGTGTGGCTTTAACTGAAGTGCGAAGTTTTCTGTGCGTCAATGGGAATTTTACTTTTATTTTCACTTTTAAATATGTTTGAATTGCTAAATGGATAAAGAGTCCGCGTGCAAGAATAGCTGCCCCTTGTTTGCCATGGTATGTTCACCAGCCTCTGCCTAATCCCGCTTTCATTTTTACCGACAAATACCAAGAATCTTTATCTGTCTCGCTACCCAATGGGAGACAGATCAGCCAACAAAAGGGAATCGCTCCACAATGCTGAAACGGGAAAGGCGAAGTTCAGAGCACACATAAGCCCCAGACCTGAGACCGTAATTATCTGGCAAAGTTCATTCCTAAAGCAAATGTCAAGCCGTGGGTCAACTTTGTGCACGCAATAAAATCATTAGTGTAAGTTTTACAAACGGATCTGTTGTTAGTAGTTCATGATGCATTCACATTGTGGCGCGTCCCACGAACGCATTCAATTTTGATCCCTACCGCCAGTGTGAAAACTTCTGGCGTGATCGGTGATCGATTTTGTTATGGACACCGCATTAGCGTGAACTAAAGTATTGGTCACAGTATTTACAGTATTGATGATTTACCAATCGGTCATAACAATCCGTCACCGTATTTCGCTGAATTGCGAAAACTGATTGGTGTACCTATCTTACACTGTATCTACAAATTTGAAATATTGCCGGGTTAGTGAGATAAATTTAGTCCCCCCCACTGAATGACCTAAAACTGTCATTCATTTGGTCAGATGTTTTTGGGTTTCAAGGAGCATGACCAATACACTGCCATGTGTCGCTTCTGACCAGCTAAAATGTGTTATCAAAGTTTTGCATCATTCGAAAACACATGAGACTCAAAGATAAGCAGGGAACGTGGAAATTGTGTCAAATTTCTGAGGAATGTTGACAGTGCTAATACCTGTCCTTGCAAGTGTTGCAGTTCCCTTTTCATTTTACCCTCTTTTTTCGGTTAACTTGCTATTTTGCGCATGACTGGTTTATTAGACGCCGCCGTGTAGCTAGGATTTGACAGGGGTTCCTGGGGTCTGGATGCCTTCTGTAAATCCAGCTCATTTTAGTTTCCTATGTAATTCATCCGGAGAACCTGGGGAGACGGCCCAAGGTAGAGAAGGTATCTTAAACCCTTTCATCCCTTTTTGTAATAACAGGGCTCTTAACAACCTTGCTGCGCGGCTTTCCGCGAGACCATATCATAATCATTCTACGAGACTGACCGCTGCTACTTTCGATGTATTGCAGAACACAGCGCAGAATTCTGGAAAGTAATTATCAAGTACATCCTAAATATGTCAAAAACTGTTGGTAATGGGTAAAGTGGTGCAATTTCATTTGGCAATAACTGAAATGTTCCGTTCCTTGGCTAATAGTCGTAGCACACGTTGTCTAAACATCAAGCATGTATGAATAAAAATTGGCTTTTCTGAATTATTGTGATTCAATATAGTGACTTGGCCAGTTTCAGTGCCAATATATTTGTTAGACAATTGACACTTATTTTATCTGTATTATATGAGTAGAGATGATAATTACAAGAGACAGCGGAACACTACATTAATCATATGATGGATGAAGGAACTGCGGTACAATTCAATATCAAGATATATAAGCCAATTCAAAGAGTATAAAGACAATTTGTAAATGGTACTTGACTCATCAATTAAATGAGAGAGAAAAGTGTTAAATTATATAGAAAACTAACTGCTGCAAATATGACTTATGCCAAACAAACCTCGTTGACACTTGACAGTCTGGTTAGATCTGAGCATAATGGAATCACAGGGCAATGCAAATGATAATGGGTATTTTTTTTTGTCGAGGTCAAACGCATTTCTGTAAACTTAGGATTTTCCCATCGACCACCAGAAAGGACGCGTGTATGCGAGTACAACAGGTTATTTTCATTGAAGGTTTTTTTTCTTCTTTAAATGAAGGGCTATATTTTTCCATTCCAAAATTCCGACTACTTAATGCTCCAGTAGGACTACAGTAAAATAGCCAGAAATGTCTTCATAGCCACTGTGTGTTCCGCATGAGTATCACATAGGTAGCCTACACAAATCCAAGGTTACTGCCGGGTATTTTTCTTGCACTTCATAACAGGGTCCCAGTGGTCTTTCATCCCACTGGCCTGGTTAATTCTTTTACCACAGGAGTGTAGATATTTTTCAATTCTTATTGCAAATAACCGGCAGATTAGCAGAGGCGGCTCCCAAGGTGGCGAACAATAGAGAGTCCCGGGTTGCGGTGAAATTGGAAGGAGTGCCCCGAGTCACCTTTTAAAATAGCTAAGCAAGTCAGTTTGCATGACTTAACTTTTTAAACCGTTGACTCTGACGTAGTTAAAAATCGTTATTGAGAGTTCTCTCGACTTTAGAGCAAATGTCAGATCCCGTTTTAAAAATGGGAAAATATTTTTGAAATGCGGTTAGGTTCGTAGGCTATACGTGGCTCAGCGGAATTAAGGAAAACAATATTATGCAAATTACTTCACTTTTAAGCACTATTGTATAAATTTAGAAGACGGTCTATGGCCAACAAGAGTAGCTGTAAAATAAAAACATACAAACAAACACACGCACGCACGCACGCACGCACGCACGCACACACACACACACACACACACATATATATATATATATACACACTACAATTTTATTTATTACAGCAATGAAAAATAATTAATATTGCCATCAGAAGCCACGGGAAAACGGATGGAACCCAATTCATTCGCTTGCTAAAGACGCTCTAATGGAGAACAAAACTATGCAGCGTTGAAATAAACCGTAGCTCTATTATTTTAGACGAATAACATCTCGTTTCAGCGCCTTGAAATTATATGCATTATTTTCAAGTTTGTATTTTTCGTTTTTCTTGCTGTAAAACACATTTTGATCTAAATGAAGCCCACTCGTGGATGTAACTGACTCTCCTGAAAGCGCATCTTTCAGTCTCTGATGGCTCGTAGGACGAGTCCACAAAAGGTTCTCAGAATATAGGCAAATGCATCTTGACGTCCGGCCTTGCGCAGCGATAGGCGGCGGATGGATGCTCATCTCGAGCTGAATAGGACTCGAAAGTCATAACTCGGACAGCATCTTCTTAACTCCGCGAACTTGTCAGATTAAGTTAGGGCAGTTAACGAGGATTCGTCTTGAACAGTAGCTTAGGTGCCTGGGTGGAGACGGTGTCCCACTCCCCCGTTTTATAAATGATGGGAGGGTGGGATTGGTGTTTACGGTTTTGCTTCGCGAGACTGCCTTGTTTTTACTTCATAGCCTCGTGGCTGCACGACACAATCAAGATCGTGATCCCGTATAAGCAGGTATGAAATTATGAAAAATATACAGCTGTCACTGATAATAACGTGCAAAATGCAGATGACGTTTAAACACGCGCAAAATTAGATTTTCCTCAAGTGTTATGTTGTATCATGTGCCCATCCGACGATTTACGATCAAAAGATATATTCCTGAAAAAACGATTTATTTAAACGACGTGCAAATGATAATTTCTGTGATGGGAAAATTTTAAAAGTAAAAATTAAACTGGTAAATTTATTTTTTATAAAAGTCGCTCCTTTAAACGGATGTCTCTTTTGGGTTGGGCCTAAAAACGGTCTATCTGACAGCCCACTCTCTCCAGTGACAGACAGCCACTTTAAGAAGTAGGCAGAGAAAAGGAGAATAGCGAACATTCTGTTATTTTGCGTCCTTAGAAGCAGTGCGTCAGCCATTCAGGCAAATTGATGAACTCCTCCAAAAAGTTTATTAAGGGGATGAAAACAATAGGAACTAAAGCCTTTAGGCAACTAGGCAGACAGTTTATAAACTAGCAGCTATTGTGCTTCAAAGGCAGATGCATGAATACCTTTGAATGGGCTCCTTCAAACTGACACGATCAAGCCAGACAACAGCATGTTAAAAGGAAGGTTTTTTTCGCCCCTTGTGCAGAGGAGATCTGTATTTTTTTGCATTAATGTACATCTGCAGTGGGAGTGGCCCAATCTGGGTGCTGTGAGCTTCTGTCAGGGCCCACAGCCGAGGGCCCGTATGGCGCGTTTGAAGGCGTGTTGTATGCGGCGCGCGAGCAGCAGGTGTTACGGCGGAGCGAAGTGCGGCGAAATGCATGGGTGGCAGATAAACACCACTTCATTTCTCCTCTGATTCTGCCTTCTCAGAGAAGGACCAGTGATATCTATTGCCCCTATAACCTGAAATTTTTAAACATGTCAAAGAACATACACACTATATATATTTATCTATATATGTAAACACATATACGGTTTAAAAAGGAAAATCGATAAGTTAAACCATCATGCATGATTGGTGGGTTTATTTTTGGTTGCACATGGCAACTGCAGGAATTGGACACAATACAAACAGTTTAAAAAGCGGCAAACATGCTGATCTTTCACCAGTCACTCCCTCCCCCCTCCAACCCATCACCCAACCCCCCCCCACCAGCTCTCTGCTTCTCGACATCAGAGGGAGGGCTGTGACTTGTGACCCTTTCTAACCCGCACCGAGTCCCTCCCTGAAGAGGGGAGAAGGGGGGTGGGTGGGCGGGGTGGAGGGGGTGGGGGCTCCCGCGAGGGGTGACCCGGGACAGGTTGGGATCATAGGCCTTGACGCTGCATGTCCACCCCTGGCCAGATCCGGCAGGTGTCAACATCAGCAACACAATTAGCTCCATGAGCTATATTCCGACAGGGCAGTTAACTAAAGCGACGCGAGACAGACTGAAGAAGGGAGGAGAAAAGGGGGAGAGGGGAGAGGGGGGCAGATTAGGGGGAGATTACGCTCTGAGACAGCTATTAGGAGGGATGAGGCCTTTCTAAACAAAAAAAGAAGACGCAGGAAAGATCAATACTTTGTTAGCTCACCAAGCTGAGACAGGCTTGCTCTGAATGTTTATTTTTCTCCTTTCTTCCCATTTTCCCGATGTTTGTTATTTGCATTGGCAGTCCTAAGGGCTCTCACGCAGCCATTATATACTGGCAAGATGGCATATTTCTTTTCCATCCAACAATTTGTTAATTAGGGCCTGGCGCGGTGTATGACACATTCATTCATGGCTTTCTGCGCGGCCCCCACGTCCGAAGGGGCGCAGCCTGTCACTGGTGTGTTACTGGAGGAATTTGTCAAGGTCATTGAGAGCAGTGACAGCACACAGAGGGTCGGCCCGACTTTGAGATGACAAGCCCTTTCTTTTATGGGACAAAAAGTACAGTAATCAAGAAGGAGGAGGAAGAGGGGAAACACTGGCGTGGCGTTTCTGCTGATTGGCAGCCCTAAGTGGGAATCTGTCTAGACAAGAAAAACAACTTCTTTCTGAAGATGCGTTTGTTTTTGCGTGCCCTCGCCGGCTCTCCCATCCGTGCTGTGGCGAGGGACCAGCGGCGGCAGCGCCGTTAGCAGTTTGTAAAAGCCACCCTTCAGACCACAGTTATCTGTCATTCGTTAGAGGAGACGTCCTCCATAACAGGGAAAATTGTTGTCTGCTGTTGACAAGAAGACCTACCGAAACGATGAGGGGGTAGAGGGTGCATAACCTAATGTGAAATCTATGAGCTTTTCATAAAGCACAGTTTATGATTCATATTTTGTATTAGCTTTGATATTTATTAGTATTTAACCCCCCCCCCCGCCCCCCCCCCCTCGTAATTTCCAGTCTTGTTTTTAAAACATAAAGAGAAGCCATGTGTGTGGCCGTATGCTCCACGATAATCTGCTATGATGCCACTCTTGGGTATTCAAGGTGGGGGGGGGGGGGGGGGGACTGTGCGCTGTGTCTTTAAACCCAATCAAAGGTCCCCCCCCCAGGCCTGCGCACCTGGCATTGGAATCCTCACCAGGGACAGCAAATAGGTACAGACTGAATCAGGGAGTTAGGAGAATATTTCTTTGGTGTCCGAGAGGATAGATAGATAAATGTTTTATTGTCATTGTAAGAACAATGAGGTTTAGTTTGGAAAACGCCAGCAGATGCACAGTATATTTACTATTACATATATATATATATATATATATATACACCCACACACACACACACACACACACACAAGATTGTCAGGAAGAAGCGATGGCGATTGTGGCGCATATCGCGATGTAGGGGAAGGGTGCGAGCTGTTTCGGGGAGGGGGGGGGCTGTTCTCGAGGCTCCGTGATCTGTGCTTCGATTAGGGTAAGTGTGAGCAAAAGGGAATCCGGGCATGATTCCCCGGGGCGGATGCACACAACCCCTGTGGGAATGGTTTTGCTCTCCGAGAATCACTTGCCAGATCTGTAACCAGTCTCACCATGTTCTCAGCACCACAGTGTCGTCCCAGGAAGTGCCGGGCATCTCTTTGAGGAATCCTGCTTCATCTACATCTCAGACACTTGTCATTGAGTACTGCATTTCATCTCATTTAACTAATTTGAACATTTTCTTTCAATGCCACCTCTCTGCATTTACAATCTCGTTAGCACATTGTCTGTCTTCCAAATGCAATCTTTTATAAATTTTACGCGATTTTATGGCTGGAAAAACAATCCCATTTTTGCACTCACAAACAGGAGACAAATTAAGAAGAATTATTTCCAAGTCTGCTTAAACTATCAGTTGTAGAGTCATCCATAAAAAAATCATTGCAATTAGTATGTTGCTGTTTGGCTTACTGGTCTTTGAGTTGGATCAGAGAAATGAAAAATGGCACTACAATTCACATAATATCCCCACTGGGGTGGAAAACTTCCTGAAAGTGCTTTTTAATGTCCATCTCACTTATAGACTGGTCTTTATGCCAGATAGACTTGGTCTTTAAACATGATAGACAGCTCTAAGGTTTGCCACTGAGTCTTTATTCCAGAAAGCTACCTGTTGAGGCAAATTCCACGAACTTGCTAATATGTTTTAAATTGTTATAGCTCACGGGGAGAGTGTAATCATGTTGTAAAGCTATTATGTTATTTGTCCTGCTCTTTAGTCTAATATATATCAGTTACTCTGGCTTTTAGACATTACCTTTGAATAAACATTTTTGTTTGTTTATTGGTTCATTTGAGAAGGACAATGCATATTAGCAACATTACTGTAACTGTGCAATAGTCTTCATTTGTAGTCCTTAGGTTCTTAGTCCATAGAAAAGAGCACATATAAAGATAAAACAGCACAACAGAATACAAAATCATGTAATACAGTAAAAGAAAAAAAAAAACAAAACAAATGTTTTTTGTGAAAAACACAAAAAATGTTTATAAATCACAGTCATGAAAACTTCGCCAGAATAGCACGATAGGCAGGACCGATTGCACTTGCAATCACTTGTAAAGCATTTTTTTTTTGCGGCAGCCAAAAGTATAGATTTGATTTCAGCAGGGTTTCCTTTTTGAGCAGGGAGGCATGGACTGACTGACTGACCCCTTGGTGGCCAGGGGATGCTGGTCTGGGGTCAGAGGACGGCTGTGAACCTACGGCTTAGTGAAAGTGTCGCCATGGGCAGCCAGGGGACCAGAGCTTACTCAGCCTTACTCAGGGTCTCCCAGTCCCACAGGGTCTCCCAGTCCCACGGGCTCATTAACCCACCATCAACCCGAAAAACCTTTTTCCCAATCGTGTCACCCTGAAATACCCCCGTTGTTCCATAAACCTTTATAGACATCAACAGATGATGTTAGTGTCATCATAAACAATTTACAATCTATGCACATTTTTTTTGTAATTACTCTTCCTTATTGCTCATGACCAATTGCATTTGCGCTGACCCAAACAGAGCAGGACCAGTGGTCCCATTTCAGTGTTTATGAGCTGTCTGGTCCTGCTGGTTCCCTGCGGGGCAAATTGTGCTTTTGCACTCCCCATAAGAGCAACAAACTGACCCCCCTCCCCAACCTCCCCCTGAGAGAGCAGTTGGGTTGAAAAAACATGGATGCACTCCATTGCCCCACAGCCTAAAGTCCCGCTGCCCCCCTCCCCCCCACTTTTGTTTTACTCTGGAGGTGACAGAGATACAGCTTTACCATGATCTGTTTCGGCGTGGCCGCAGACCTCGTCGCAGCACTGTCATCACTGCCACATTAAATCTTCCCCTCAGGATCCCCATTCATTAATGCATCTTAATGTGACCCGGCAACCTGCCAGAAATCACAGCCATTATTGACCCTTCAAATATAGTCCTCAAGCTGAGTAATTTGAGAAATTCAAATGCAATGTCCACTATGTCTGTTCATGGAGCTTTTCTGTTTCCTTTTCGTTTATTGTGACTTTTTCATTTATTGCGACTAGTTTAGTATTTTTAATGACATTTCGCTGTATTTAAATCTAATATTGCAATCCTTTTCATCTTCAACTCAGTGTTTTCTTTGTTTTCATTCCAGCCGTGTGAGTTGAATTTTTAAAAGACCTCATATCTTGTTTTTTTTTGTGACAAGGCCTAAGATTGTCATTCTTTAAACAAAAATGGATAAACAAGCTTTTTTATAGTCTGTAGAACTATCTACAGAATACTGATTCTCTCTATTTTTGTCTTTCTTTGTAACAATGTTAAACAGTTTCCACAAATAATTCATCCCTTCTTAATGAAAATGACGACAATAAAGCCTGATGAAATTGCTTTACAATAATTCAAAACTTATGTTTCCTCAGATTTTCTTTGTCTGCCAAAAGTTGTCAAACATTAGACAGCCTGGTTGTAATAGGGGATTATAGATCGGTCTGCTCGTAGCCTAACTGTAGAAGCGCATTAAAAGCTAGAACAGGCTAATTTTATTACAATTGATGCGTTCCCTACGCAGCCTAATGCGCAACGGTAATTAAGCAGGAAGGCATATGCCCAGCGTCGCAGCGATAATAAAGCGTTAGTTAGCACCATGGTCCACTGGTTTAAAAATCACCATCAGCCCATGCCACTTATGTCCATAAAATTTCCTATTTTATGCTCTTTAATGACTTCCGCCTCGAATCTTCGTTTTCTTTATTTATATGTGTATTTTACGCTCACACAAAGACAATAAACATGTCCGCAGAAGTGTTGCGAATCAGGAATTTGTTCGGATTTTTTCCACCGACTGAAATGGTGGATGATGTGGCCGGTGTGTGAGCGGCGGTGAGTCGGCCAGGGACACTGCCCTCTGCCTCATTAGACCCCCGTCTCTGCTGCTTGATTCGCTAATGGGCTCGTTTCTATGTGCCCTCTCATTACGTCTTCAAGATCATCCCAGACTGGCTTGAAAAAGCAATTTTTTCCTCATTTGAGAAATAGAGTATGTACATAAAGCATAGAGTGCTTTAAAAATTGTTTTTAGTATCAAACAATGTCCTAGATGTCGCTCATTAATGGTAAACTCATTTAAATTATATTTACTTTAAGCTTCGAAGACCGATTTGCTGTGATTTATCTAGACGATTTATTTCTTTCGTAGGTACAACGATCATTTTACTGTTGGCTTCCAGTTGAGTTCTTACTGGAGTGGTCTCTGTGTTTGATCTTACGTATTTGTGTTCCAGAAGAAATGACAGCCTGTCCGATGATGAGCTCGACAATCTTCTGCGTAAATGCATCTCGGTGCACTTTAAGTATCTATTAGCCATAATCTTTGGAGGAGACTCTGAGAGGCAGAATCAGTCACTTTTGTGCAGCCGGAAAGCCTTTATCGCTGATTATTAATCTCTGCTTTTCAAAATGCGATTTTCGCTCGCCCGTAAAAATTCTGGCATTTTTCCCGCACAGTAGCCTAGCTGTCCAGTGAGAGGCTGAATTAATAAATACGTTAAGATTCTGCTTCGCGTTTTTTTTTTTGTTTACTATGTCAGCACTTAGATACACTTAACGCTTCCCATAGTTTATGTGTTTGTTGATACTTGAGGACAGATGAAGCTGAAAGGAGCAGTCTTAGGTAGGGCCAATGTTGTTTTGCAAAGATATAATTCCGTGATAGCACAAAGTTCTGCAAAGACTCAACAATGTCTCTCTCCTTCTTTACTTAAAGATACAGGAGTGCAGAAATAATAGTTTCTGTTCAGGTTAACCCATAAAACACTGACAGTGTTCATCTGGACTGTCTATAAAATGTTTGCATGAAATATGAACTTAATTAATTGGCCGTGTGATAATTACAAGATGCATCAGGTGTCTGAAACTGCAGTTTGGTGCGTCATCATTTGGCATTTTAGGCTGACAGTAGACCTTTCAGATTGTTATCCATAACCGGGCATATTCACCTTACGTTCTTCACATCGTGATGTTTCTGTTCGGGATGTGGGAGCTCTTGGTATAGCCAATGCGCTGCAGAGACTCTCAGCATTTCAGAACATGTGCCAAATAGCGGGGGTGGGACAGACTCTCAATGGCACAAGTTTGGGTCTGATTGCCCGCGTTGCCCCTGTGTGAGCCTCTCCGCATTTCGGGCCCTTTGTTGGTGACTCTGGTCCCAGTGCCAGTTGGCAGATCTTTGCAGGCTTCCTCTGCCTATTTAGACTGTGTTTTTTCCCGCCTCTAATTTCATTACTTTTTTCTGTGACCTCAATTAGCAAGATCTTAATCCCAGGAAATTAAATCCCATTGTCAATAAGGAGGAAGGAGACCTGGTGTAAAACTAAACCCACTTATTTCAATAGCCACCTCCCTAGTGCCGGCAGGTAGAAATTGAATCAGTTCTTTCACAACTTTTCATTGACCGAGTTAAATTACGGAATGTCAACTGCAGCTGCATCTCCGCCTTCCGCAATCTTAGCTCGGAATTTCGATTCTACTTTCCGAGAGTACATAGAACAAATGCAGATATATATGTGGTATATGTGTGCATATATACAATGACTCTTGTGAAGTAAATACAGCACTAAAAACAGACAACTGTGCATACAGATATGTAACAAATTAACAGTATATAGGAACAACTGTTCTAAATTGCAAGGATTTTGCTTCAATAGAGAAGTTAAAAATTATATGGTTTCATCTGAATGTCACAGTAGAATGCAGTTTGGATGAATTATTGATTATTTATATGGGATATATATTGTATGTTATGTTACTATTTATTTTAAAATTAAATTTGGATAACAGGATTTTTTGATGGGTTATTCGTCTTGGCAGGTTCTGATAATGAGTTTAAATGTTTTATATTTTATTTATTCAGATCGTAAGGTCTTCCTAACACTACTTAAAGCTGGAATGTTGGCTTGATTTTCTCCCCATATTTGTCCCCCATACAAAACATTCGTCAAGCCCAATCTTGAAAATACAGCCCACCTCCCTTCTCTAAAAAACCACCCAAGCCACTTCACTCCACCTCTACACACACACACACACACACACACACGCACATGTAGTTTTTTCATAGCAGTCACCGATTTTTATAAAATAGAGTTTTCCCTTATGGGGACCAGGAAAAAAAAACAGATATTTATCATGTTATGGGGACATTATGTCCCCATAAGGATAGGTAAACCCACTCGCATGCACTCACGCACACACACACAGACACACACACACACGCACGCACGCGCACTACCAAGCCCTTAATGGATTAATATTCAGGCTGCACCTTCCAGTGGCGTTCGGGTACGGAGAGTCAATATGTCAGCATTTATTGATGCCCCATGGAGCAGTGGAGAGTTGTCAGACCTTCTTTCAGGCTTTAATGGCCCCCTAAGGTGCACCTTCTATGGGTCCTGAAAGGGTCGGGGGCCTCTGAGCCAGCCTGTTGTTTAAGGTGAGCTCACACTCTCAGAGATGCACAGACAGAAAGCACCACTGCCTTCATGGACATGACAAGAGCCTTGAAAGGCCGTCCCCATCGCCTCTGCTGCTTCTTTTCCCTTTTTCTCCCCTTAAACTTTTTTTTTTCCCCTCCTCCTAAAGAAAGAAAAGGGGGCTAATTGTTTGTTGTGGGAGCCAAAGATTATGGAAGCTCCCCTCTTTGCCTTTCTCTGTTCTCCGCTGCTGCCTCTTCTTCTTCTTAAAGATGTGTCTTTTTTCCAATGAATGAGAAGAAAAGCAGAGGAATTTTCATGTGCGACGTTTGGGGGGATGGGGGGGGGCTCCCTGCCCAAATTTAGAAAGTGACAACGAGACAGAGGAGGCCACTTGACAGCCATGGTGTTTGAAAATGATGTCGAGACAGAACAGAGGTCTCTTTATAGGGCCCAAGGAAAACCCCATAGTGAATTCTCACCCGAGACTGACATCGTTAGCTCGTCATAGTGCCTTTCGGGTAATGCAGCACCATTAAAAATAGTTTGTGCAGAAATTTAGCAGCATTTTACCAGCTGAGTGAAATAAATATGAAGTAAAGAGTGGAAGAGGTCAAATTCAGAGATGTTTTTCACATAAGGTGATGAACTTAGATTTATGCAACTGGCAGTTTGAACTTGTGCCAGTTCTGAGGGACACTGGCAGATTAAAAGAAATGGTGTCTGACTGCTGATGACACCTCATTTCCCCAGCAAATAAAGATCTAAACTTGCTAATTGAGGAAAATAGTGTGTCTAATTTGAGAGAAGTTCTGCTGACTGTGAATTAATGACTCAACCTGCTTCGGAAGAGTCAGATTAGCTACTCTGTGCGAGTTACTTGTAAACCTCAAATCTTGTCCTTCTTGCTGGAATAGGTGGGCTTTATATATTAAGCAATACCACGGTCAGCTGGACTTCACTGTGATTTCTAATGTGTTTTCTGCTTGCAAGTTAATTCCGGACTAGATATCTGCATGTCAAGAACCAAGTCTTGTCCACACGTTATGAATTAACAAAATATTTCAGTTCCACTTTACAGTAAGGCTCCCCTTTGCCAATAATAAATGGTAGTAACTCATTAATAAAAATAAAACTGTGGTAATTGTATATTAATGATTGACATGTTACAACCTAACTAAGAACCTGATTATGAAACATTTGTAAACCCTTTATAAGGGTAGTCTTATTGTGAAATGGTAGCAATATTTGTAATCTATAGCACTTCTTTACAGTTAAACTATTGCAAATTGGTTAACTGTTTGCACTTTAATGACATTTAAATTGCCAGCTTATTTCCTGCTGTATGACAGTATTATTTAGCCGGTATCTTTCGTGATACACAGTGTTCCTTAAGTGTGGCGTAGTGACTCGCTGTGATGGTGTTTCCTCCCACTTCTGGGGTTTGCAGTGTTTAGATATGGCCTCAGCTGTGTGTGTGTGTGTGTGTGTATTTTCTTGGATTTTCTCCGGGTCTCGCAGTACCCATGACCGCTTCCTGGACCGGCATGTTCCCCGGTCCTCTCGCAGAGCCTCTCCAGCAAGGCCACTTGGCGTCGGGCCCCATATCCCCGGTCAGCCTGACGTCACGCTACGTGCTACATGCCAGCATGTGAAGTGCAGGTCCCTGCAAAGCTGAGTGTAGGCAGGGCATTTCTAATTCACGCCCAGAGCCTGAGAGATCGTGGCAAGGAATATAGCAGTTAGCCCTACAGGCTACACACATAATGAGCTTCTCTTCCTTTAGAAAAGTAATACCCCAAAACAAAGATGCACACTAAATACAGAAAGAAAGAGACCTAAGAGAACAGATCGACTGTTATATTTCCCTGTTTGGAGAAAAAATACAAGTAAAATATGCTAATAGCTAAAAGCATCAACTAGCATGTCATTCATGTTGCGGAGACTGTGGGTCTTTGGTACTTAAAAATTACTTGGGGTGCGGCTTGATGGCAATTTTCCTGGAACTAATTTGCTTTTCAAGGTAATCTACCATCAACCCATCTTTTCTCTCCTTCTTTCTTAAGGAGATGTCCGCGGTCGATCGTGGTAGCATACCTTGTGAGAAAAAAACAGGCGAAGACAGCCATGCTGGCTGGGATTTTGAGGACTAGGCAAAGGATGACCTGGCGATCTGAAAGGGATCTTGTAGTCTGGAAGTTAGGGTGCATCCCTTTCACTCTGTGTCTCTGAGACAGAGAAGGCTTGGCAGGTGGAGGCAATTAGCCCACCGCGAGATCAATTCCATTCAATTAAATTTCACAGAGTAGCCTTTCCAGCATACCTGCCCCACAGCATTTAATACAGATCCAATGGAATCCAGTTCACCTCAGGCGTCGCTCCGGAATAAATAACTGGCAAAAGTGGAGGACAATTCTGTGTCCTCTAGGAAAAATGGTTAGAAAAGCCGATATGGGAGAGGTTGAGAGGTGGAATGGGGGGGGTGGTGTTTGTATGACATGGGTGATGGATGTCACATTTGCTTGTTGTCAGATCAGCAGAACTTGCAGCAGAAAGGAAAGCTGCAGCAGGGAAGGATTCCCCAATATCTGACAGTCTGGCATGAGCTACATGAAAAGCGTGTAGATGATCCTTCATCAAAGCTTTTTATTGGGGAGAATCTTTCAATAAGGCACCTATGTGTGTCCCATGTTAATAGGCAGACATGCAAATACATACAATATAATGGTGATGCTTGGTGAAGCTAAAGGAAACCGTAACGATGCTTTGACTTTGACTTGATGTCGTTCTGTCTTGTGAAAATCGCTCTGGCATCATTTTGCTGGTGTTGGAAGATTATTAGCACTTACCATAAATCCTTCAATTTATTGCTCTCATCGCAGCAGGTGATATCGATCCCTTTGAGGAAACCTGCTGCTCATTCATTTGATCATTTTATTAAAGGGGTAAACATGATGCTGTTGGCGTGGAGTGACAAATGCTCCTTCTGGCCCGAAACTGCCGCTGACTTTCAGTCTTTAGTGTTTCACGGTATCAGAATGGGCCGACCTCATTTAAATGGACCTGACATGATCTTAAATAATGTTATTAAAAGAAGAAATATCTGCGTTTAAAAGCGGCACATGTGTAAACTACCCCGAGGAAATAGAATTTCTGGGAATAATACTCTCTGAGTAACACGCGATTAGGATTTACATCTATGATAAATGACACGGCCTGACAATTTTATCAATCTCCCACACAGCTTTCAAGTGGAATTACAGTGGTGCTCTTATGCCATAATCAGGCTGTTTTGTGTTGTTGGGATGTGGGTAATTGCTTTCATTTATCTGAAACTGATGCTCTGTAAGACTACTTGTCAGACATGCATCACCTGCCTTGAAGGTGTCTGTGGCATTATATTTCGTTCTGAAACACCACTGGTGCATTGGGGAACACGCCTGTCTAGCGCATCGTGCATTGCGCTGCTGCATAACATGCTGGGCTTCGCTTTCTATGAGCTGCCAGACATGGTCAGTCCCCCGGGGGCCTAACTGTGGCTGCTCAGGTGCGTGGTGATCTCAGGGATTGCCGTCCCTGTGACCCCGGAATTACTCCCGCATGTTTGGCCATTTCTCCCGCCGACTGCGTGGTGTTGCACGGCGGGGCTGCATTCATCCAATTCCGGTCGTGAATTTTCTATTTGAGTTCCACAATCCCAACCACATTGGAAAAAGGCAATAGAAATAGCAACTGGAGACCCAGGGACCACAAGACGACCAGTGTCAGACTTGCGGTGATGCTCTCCAGATAACCATACATGCTGGGAAAAAAAAATAAAGGATGCATGGCGAAAATGGATATGGTGAGACCTGCCCCCCCTCCCCAAGTAGGCCAAAATCCAGCAGCATGTAGAAGAGCAAATAAATTCCATGCTGTCACTGAAATGGAAGCAGCACCCACCGCACTGCAAGTGCAGGACTCAGAGGTTCTTTCCGGAATAAGGACTACAGGACACCCTGCTGGACTGAAGTGTTGTCCTGCAGAGTTAACAGCAAATCTCTTTACCGCATCCTCATGAACACTAACAAAGGAATACATTGTGCTGTGTGTGTGTGTGTGTGTGCATGTCTGTGTGTGTCTCTGTGTATACGGCATTCCTATTTCTATTTACAAGTGTATTTTTGCAGGGGCACTGTTGGAAAATGAATCATTACTACAGGAGGGGGGGGGGGTGGTGGTGGGGGGGGAATTGATTTAATTAATGCGGCTGCATGTCCTGCAGCCACATGTAATCCTTTGAGAATTCTCAAGCGTGAGCTCGGGAAGACAAAGAGACATCCACAAGGAATCGTCTCGAGTGGCCTGCAATGATAGTCTCCACCTAATCCCATAATTCCTTGTTTAATTAAACTCTGGAGCTGGCCAGCAGTCTGAGCCAGTTAGATGGGTCCTGTTAGTATTGTTATTTGCAGGTTGTGGTGTTAACCTTCTTTTCTTAAAGCTACCTCCAGCCATGCACTTAAACACACAGACACGCATGCACGCGCACCCAGACCCACTCTCCCTTTCAGGCGATTATTCACACCATCTGAGATCCCTCTTTCTCTGCACCCAACTCATTCCTAGAGAAAAGGTCTTATCGTCGACGGGCCGTTCAGCAGCATCTCATGGCAGAGCGACGTCCTCGCTGGTGCTCACACCTAGCCTTAGGACCCTGGGTGCTTCAGAACTAGACAGCTTCTTCATCTGAGCGCAGCGCACCTCAACATCGTCTGGCGCTCAGATGGGATTAGCGGGACCCTATGTGGTTTCCCGAACTCATGCCCCCCCCCGCCTGCATCCTCAATGAATCGGCGTCAGACACAGATAAGACACAGGATCCGGTCATTATGAATCTTCTCAAGCTGCTCCAGCTGTCACTCAATAGCCTGAAGCCCTCTGATCACCCGCAACCCTGGAATCCAGTCCCAGGGGTCCCAGATACTTGGAGAAGGAAAGCATTACCCATAAATGAATCACATTGAACATGTAGATATCTTCATTGGACTGTTTGAAGGTTTTGTCCAAAATGACGTTAGTTTAGATGGTGAAAATAGAAAATAGAAAAGCAATATGATAATGGAATTCTCTGTAAAGGGTGGAGTGAGATTTGACTGCATGTGTGGTGAAGCCCTGCTGCCCTTAACCTGTGATGGAGACCTTCTGGGACACAGGAGCCCAAGTCCCAGTGTGTGATCAGGTCTTCCAGTAGCAGTGTGGCAGACAGACCGCTGCCCGACCCAGTCCTGCTGGGAAACCACGCTGTGTGTAATCCCTGGTCCTATTTTCCAAGCTGCAGAAGGTGGTGTAGAGACCTTAAATCTACGGCTGTGTGTGTGTTTTTGGGGGGGGGGGTACGTTCTCTGGCACATTGATGGGCCCCGTCTCTGCCCTGTGCGATCGGCAGTGCTTGCGGGTGGTAGGAGCTGTCTGGGAAAGGAACATCCAAGAATAAAAACCACTATTTATCCCACCTAATTCCAGGCTGGGAGGGCGACGGGTTAAAGCCTGAGTCTGTGAGACCAGGCCTCCCGCGCCTCTGGGGAGATTTTCAGGGATCAGTCCTTCTCTGTCTAAACTGGAAATGTAAACAGCAAGCTCAAGTTCGAAATGACAAAATGGACTCCCGTTTCCTTCCTGGAATCAACAAGAATGGGGAGAACAGGCTGGCAGAGTGACAGCAGAGATGTTTCCTCCCTGTGCCACTTATGCTAGCTGTTACTAGCCAGGGATGCTAACGAGAACTGCTTCCATTCCTTGTATTGTTCTCTAAACGATATACTGGTTTTTGTAGCTATGATACTTGTGCTGTAATATTGTGCCTCTTGACTAAACAGCCATCATATTACACTGCATGGCTATCAGTTTTAGCTCTGCGGGTGAAAGCGTTTCAGTTTTTGTGCATGAAGGGCACCAGTGAGAGCGTTTGACAGGTTTAGTAAAGGCGGCTCCCCTCGTCGTCTGTCTCTCCGAACGGCGGACTCTTTCGCGTCATGTTTACCGGAAAACAGCGTGGCGTCAACCGTGCGGCCTCCGTGTTTATCCTCACAGCCGGCCGCCGCCCGCAGAGGAAGACCTGTTTCCAGTAACCGAAATGGAGGTTGAAATGTAACCCAATCTGTCGCAGTGACTGTAAACAGTGTTGGAGGCTGGAGGCGGGCACTTCGGCGAAGCCGATGTGGCGTTTCGATGGGAATATTTACACGCTGGCGGTTTGGTCTAGGAGCCCCAGGCCCTCACAGAAGAATAGTGGTACAGGGATCACTAAGGTGGTCTGGGGAGATTAACCCCCCCCCATTCCGCCTTCTCTCCTGGCTCCCAAGTCTGTTTGGATGTGCTGTGATTTGGCATTGTATACACAAAAGCCCCTTATGTATAAATAGCCACAGATTAAAATAATATTTCCCGTCTCTTACTTTCAGCTATATCATTCAAATCCTCAGCTCCTCACTCTTCATCCCCCCCACCCAACAACACCCATATCGCCATGGAAACAGACATGACCAGCATGATGGCCCTTGGACATCCGAAATGTCTGGTGTTGTTGATCCAGTTTGACTTGGGTCTATCTGTTACTTTGACTGTACATTGCCCGTCAGAGCGATTGGACAGTTTAGATGACATCAACTCCTTTCAAAAGGAAGAAAATCTGTGCCTGACACTCTTCTCACCGATATTATAAAAAAGTAACGGTTTGTGCTTAGTTTTGCATCATTACGTATCTTTACTGCTTTTATATTCTATGTATCCCTATGCTTCCTTGACTATGTGTACCCATACCTTTCTTTGTAGCTATGGTAGCATATTTTACACACGTCAGAATGTCTGTAAGGGTGTTCAGGGCGGGACGGCCGTGTTCAGTGACTTAGCCTGCTCCCCCGAGCCGTGTTCAGTGACTTAGCCTGCTCCCCCCAGCCGTGTTCAGTGACTTAGTCTGCTCCCCCGAGCCGTGTCCAGTGACTTAGCCTGCACTCCCGACCCGTGTTCAGTGACTTAGCCTGCTCCCCCCATTCGTTGTGTTCCAGGCGGCCGCATGGACGACGGCTCAGATGTAGAGTCCGAGCCCGACCTGCCCCTGAAGAGGAAGCAGCGGCGGAGCCGCACCACCTTCACGGCGGAGCAGCTGGAGGAGCTGGAGAAGGCCTTCGAGCGCACGCACTACCCCGACATCTACACCCGCGAGGAGCTGGCCCAGCGGACCAAGCTGACGGAGGCCCGCGTGCAGGTGGGGTCGCCGGCCGCCACGTCACTCCCACAACTGCACGCAGCACGTCCATCCCGCCCTCTTTTGTAGCTACATACCCAGTACAGGGGCACGGGGATACTGGGGTTGCCCCAGCGAGCACAGGGCATGAGGCAGGCCTGGTCTCTTGGCACCACCAGTCCATAGCAGGGCAAGGACTCTTATGCACAGCCACACATTGTAAATACCACAAAAACATAGACTCACCAAACCACATGTTTTCTGGCCTGTGGAAGGAATCTAATGCACATGGAGTAAACCTGCACAGATGGAGCAGAAACATGTAAACTTCACTACAGCTCCTGCCAAATCTATACAGTATGTAACACGGACCAGGATCACGGGGGTCTGGAGCCTGTCCTGGAAGCTACAGGCACAAGGCAGGAAATAACCCAGGATGGGGCACCAACCCATTACAGGGCACACAAACATAATCAGGCTAAAACATTTTTAAGATGTGCTGCCTGTCTATATGGGTATAAGATCTGGCACAGACAGCCTTTACTGGCCTGACTATAAATCCACGCCCCACCATGCACATGCACACACACACACACATACACACACAGAGCTTAACCTTAACCATAAGTAACAAAAAAAAATAAAAAATACAAGACATTTTAGTTTTTTGATTGCAGTCACAGATTTTTATAAAATTGAGTTTCCTCTTGTGGAAACCGAAAAAAATGGTCCCCACAATGTCAAAATAACACTTTTCATCACATTGTGGGGACATCTGGTCCCCACAATACATGACCACACACACACAGGTTTTCCTGTTGTGTAAATGTCTGTGATACTGACTCTCTGATCTCTGACGAGCTGCATTTTTATGTGTGTCGTACTTGTGGCTGAAGTTCTGCAAACGGGAAAAGCACATTTCTGAACTGAAAGGGATTTCCTTTGGGCTGGATAGATGTGCGCGTTCCCGGGATGTGCTACGGAATTGGCTGACTTGGCTTAATCCCTCGCACCTCTTGAGTGGCTGCAAAATTGATTGCATCAGGTTGTTTCCTTGTCTTAAGTTGTTTAAACATGCAGAAGTGTCTCTCAGAGGGACGAAAGGGGCTTACATGACAGGAAGAGAGAAAACACTCTAGGCTGGCATCATTGTGTAATCAGGGGACTAGCTATAGGCCTCTCTGGGTAATCAGGGGACTAGCTATAGGCCTCCCTGGGTAATCAGGGGACTAGCTATAGGCCTCTCTGGGTAATCAGGGGACTAGCTATAGGCCTCTCTGGCTGACACGATGGGTGTCTGAAGTCTGATCTGTGTTGCGATTACATTTCTCCCTGTGCCTCTGTATTTCTGCCCTGCCTCCTGGCCCCGCCCCCTGGTCCCACCTCCTGGCTCCGCCTCTTGGACCCACCTCCCAGTACAGCTACCTGATCTCTTGGCGAAACACACATATGAATTGTTAGAGCACGAGAGGTTCTTTTTCCTCCCCCCCCCCCCCCCCACCTCGCTTTTCGTGCTTTAAAGGGGAAGCAGATGCAGATCTCAGGTTGAGAGTGATTAAGGATTTGCCGCTGTACCTAATCTGAACTCTCAGGGTGGGAGGGAGTCCTGATGTTGTACCCTTTAGTTAAACCACAGTGTGACTGGGTAAAGTTTGAAACGTTACTCCATGTCTTCCTGACGGTGTGGCTGACATTAGTGCAACTAAGATGTGTAACAGAACAAGGTCCTATGAAGGGTGTGGACTTTGATGAAGGGTGTCTAGCTGCTTGTGGGGAGCACTGGGCCGGAGCAGGACCATATTGTGTGAGCGGCTGGCTGGGGGCCTGCTAAGAATGACAGCAGCCTGTCCACCGCTTACTTTTGCAGATCCTCTGAGCTCTTTGTGACCTTGCCACTCACACTTTTCACATTGGCATGCCCAGCAGGAGCCTGAAAAAGGTCACCAAGCAGGGCACAGCCCCCCCCCCACACACACACATTCTCCTACATGGATTCTCTCTAAGGCACAATGGTGCACTGCTTGAAGGGAGACCCTCTTCCTGAGTCTGTGATGAGACACATGGTGTTCACCAAGAGCTGGTTGACCCCGCAGAAGAAGCAGCCCTTGTTGTTTTTCTCAGGATGACTTCTACCATATGGTCTTTCCATCTTCCCCCATGACCTAAGTCTGCTGTCACAGAGAAGGCATTTACACCCATAGCGTCGGGCAGCCGTGCGCAGAACTGCCTTTTACGATGAGTACAGTGTTTGGATATACTTGCCTTTCACTGGCTTTTAGCAATTCGGTCCGTAAGGCTCCATGGACAGAAAGCTCAAGGGGGAGATGAGATGGTGTTGTGGGGTGGTGAGAGACGGTGATGGTTGTTCTTTCTGTCTTCACTGATGGAGAAGCTATTGTGCACCCATGTAAGAAGTGGTGTAAGATGAGCTGAGAGACAAGGTGCAAGCTATAAGGTGGGCTTTAAGAAAGAGTGATAAGCTGTAAGACTCGGTGTAAGATGAGCAGTAATGTAGGGTATAAGACAGAGTGGTGAGCTGTAAGACAGACTATAAGAGAGAGTAATGAACTGTTAGACAGGCTGTAAAACGCACAATACTATAGGGTGTAAAACGATTAGCTGTAAGACAGGCTGTAACACGAACAGTATGATACGGTATAAGACAGAGCGAAAAGCTGTAAGACTGGCTGTGAGACAGATTGATGAGCTATAGGACAGAGTGTATGAGGAGAGGTAACACAGGGCGTAAGAGAGTGATGAGCTATAGGACAGACTGTGAGACAGAGTGATGAGCTATAGGACAGGCTGTGAGACAGAGTGATGAGCTATAGGACAGACTGTGAGACAGAGTGATGAGCTATAGGACAGGCTGTGAGACAGAGTGATGAGCTATATAACAGGCTGTGAGACAGAGTGATGAGCTATAGGACAGACTGTGAGACAGAGTGATGAGCTATAGGACAGGCTGTGAGACAGAGTGATGAGCTATAGGACAGACTGTGAGACAGAGTGATGAGCTATAGGACAGGCTGTGAGACAGAGTGATGAGCTATAGGACAGGCTGTGAGACAGAGTGATGAGCTATAGGACAGGCTGTGAGACAGAGTGATAAGCTATAGGACAGACTGTGAGACAGAGTGATGAGCTATAGGACAGGCTGTGAGACAGAGTGATGAGCTATAGGACAGGCTGTGAGACAGAGTGATGAGCTATAGGACAGACTGTGAGACAGAGAGATGAGCTATAGGACAGACTGTGAGACAGAGTGATGAGCTATAGGACAGGCTGTGAGACAGAGTGATGAGCTATAGGACAGACTGTGAGACAGAGTGATGAGCTATAGGACAGGCTGTGAGACAGAGTGATGAGCTATAGGACAGACTGTGAGACAGAGTGATGAGCTATAGGACAGGCTGTGAGACAGAGTGATGAGCTATAGGACAGGCTGTGAGACAGAGTGATGAGCTATAGGACAGGCTGTGAGACAGAGTGATGAGCTATAGGACAGGCTGTGAGACAGAGTGATGAGCTATAGGACAGTCTGTGAGACAGAGTGATGAGCTATAGGACAGGCTGTGAGACAGAGTGATGAGCTATAGGACAGACTGTGAGACAGAGTGATGAGCTATAGGACAGGCTGTGAGACAGAGTGATGAGCTATAGGACAGGCTGTGAGACAGAGTGATGAGCTATAGGACAGGCTGTGAGACAGAGTGATGAGCTATAGGACAGGCTGTGAGACAGAGTGATGAGCTATAGGACAGGCTGTGAGACAGAGTGATGAGTATAAGACATGCTGATAAGCTGTAAGGCTTCATAATGAGCTGTAACACATGGCGTGTGACTTTCTGTAAGATGTTATTTGGCTGTAAAACAGCATGTAGCGATTGTGGGTTTTTGTGCTTCCGAACCCATTCCTGCTTGCTTAATTTTGGATGTGAACCATGTTTTCCTTTATTCTTCAACTTTTCACAAGAAACTCTGTTTGTTAAAATAACTGATACTGTTATGACTTCACAAATTTTAGACTAAAAATGCATTTTGAAATATAAATTCAGCACATAGCGTCTTTTGTCAGAAAGACAGAAATCACCATGTAAGTTTGTCACCCAAAGCACCTACCTTTATGCGCACCATTATTCACAATGATTCACACGCATTTCACTTGATGGTTTCGTTTGAGCCGCGACGCCATTCAAACCAGAAATGTCACACGGCCATGGCAGTCACATGCCGAGGTGACAGCGTGCCCTCAGACGGGCCTCTGTGGCCCGACGCCGCCATCGATGCCCTGGTTTTACGTAACGGCGAAGGAAAATACAGTAGAGTTATGGCGGCAGCTGCTGTGTGGGGGAGGGGGCGGGCGAGGGGGTGCATTCCTGACGGATTTCTCATTTAAACCCTTGGCTGTGAGCTCTTCTTCCCACCACTTTCAAGCCCACCGCTTCTTGTAAAATTTTCTGCATATCAGACAAGATCCCTCACCCCCTCCTGGGACCCCCGCTTCACCAACAACATTAATCAATCAAGGCCTAGTAAAAAAAAAAATTAAAAAAAAGTATGGCTAAGTTGCAAACCCCCACATCCTAGCCTTCCCACACCCTCACTGCCTTCACCAACCCCCCCCCCCCCCCCCCCGCCCACCCATCTACCCTTGGTGTGTTGCTGTCTCTAGCCGTTTAAAAAAAAAAACCACATTTGCAGTAAGTGCTTACACATATGTCTCTCCCTGTCCGGACCGGACAGATGTGCGGACGCTCGTCTTCTCGCTAGCTAGTCAATATTGAGAGATTTATCGCTCGCTGTCTCTTTAAATATATTACGCCGTGAACACGCGCATGGAACGTGTAATATACTGAAGCCGGAGAGGATTCGGGATTTATATAATTAGATATGGGAAGTTAACCGGAACAATGTTTCTGTTTTTCTCCGTGATTGCATTTCGAAAATGCACGGGAAAGTGGCTTGACAAATGCAGTGTGAGACGATCGTCATGTAGCCTCCCGTTGTATCTGGACCAGGGGCTACTGAGCTGACAAGACAGGAAGCAGTGAGAGGCCCTCACACCTAGCATGGTGGAATGTGTCCTCGCCCCACCCGAGCTGTCGTCCGCAGGCTGTGACACATGACAGAGTTTTTTTCCCAATGCCGGACGGACCGACAAGCCCAAACGTTAAGGCAAATAGTGATTGGCCAGCAGGAGGCTGATCAGCCCGACAATCCTCTGCTTTTGGCAGCAGCACAGACCCTGCTGAGTCTTCTGCCCCATATGTAGGTCAGCTCAAAGTCTCGGCCTTTGAAAGGAACCCTGGGGGGCGTCCAGCTCTTTGTGTGTTTATGGCAACTGCCACAAATCGGAAAAGTGCAAACAGGAGGGGGAAAAAAAGACCGAAAGGGACACATTTTTTCCCCCTTTTTCTTTTTAAATACTACAGCTAAATTATGTCATGTGAGAACCTGAAGTATTCTAGTCATGGATATAATTTGTTAATGCAATTTTCCCTCATAATCTCATTCTGGCGCACTTTGAACATCTTGAAAGGTCAACTCAAACGTAATTTTCCGAAAAGGTCACTTTGAAGAAAGTGGCTCTAGCCGACCAAAGTAAACAGAAGCCTCTTTTTAAACATAGTGCAGGCGCTGGGGTACGACCTGGACTGGGAGTTTTCGGTTGCTGGGCTGACCGAGCCCCTCATTCGCTTCTTTGTGAAGGTGGCATCATATTTTATAAGTTAGAAAGTTCAGTCTGGGTAGTAATTAATGCTACTGTTTTGTGGCAACTGCTCAGGACTTTATTGCATTATTTTACGGCAGGTTGGCATCCATCAATGATGGCCTGAGGTTCTTGTGGAATAAAAAAAATCTGTAGTATAGGATTAAAAAAACATAAGAAATGCGACTGCTGCTTTGGCGTTGATGATTATTACGACGATGATGATGACTATTATTAATATTATTGTAATTATCTGTTGCACTTGCAGTGAATCTCGAAGCACTCACAAGAAATAGAGAACAGGGGAACTTTCTGGATAGGAATCAATCATATTCCATTCTTCTTCATCTCCTTCTTCTTCCTGTCCTTCTCCTTCTTCTTTTTCTTCTTCTTCTTCTTCCTCCTTTCCATCTTCTCCTTCTTCATTCTCTCCTTCTTCTTCCTCTCCTCCTCCTCCTCCTCCTCCTTCTTCTTCTTCTTCTTATAATTATTATTACCCATATATTGCTATGGGCCGCGTGCATGGTCTGGGTTGGATTAGTGTATTAATTGACAGTGGTGCTCTGCTCTGTTCACCACGCCTTGCCCACACGTTTTAGCTCCAGTATCTTTGCCTGCTGTAGACCAGGCATCTTCTTGGTGAGAAGCACATGCTGAAGAAGTTGAGCTCCCAAGGGGCCCCTTCACATGAGCTATGGAGTCCTAGAATGGGTCAGGCATGGATGAGTCATGCGATGATGCTGGACTTGAGAGTCTGGGCCTTTGTAGCGGGAGAGGTACTGACCCTCTTAACTTCTAGCAGACCTCTTGGCCCGGGTCTCGACCTGCTTCAGCACAGCTGCGATAACACAACATCCAGATGTCCGCGAGGGTTTCTTCAAAGGGGGTGGTCAACCTGAACAGGGGCTGGAGGGTTGACTCACTTCCAGAAGAGGTCATCGTGAAGGGTGGCCCCCATGCCTGCAGCCCATAGGAAGGGGTGACGGCCAAAGAAAATGGAAAGAATGAATTTAAATGCTTTAATCCCGACTTCCAGCATAGGAGATAACAAGCACAACATTGTCATGTTTTTGTGACTTTGTAGACTCCTGTTTTGGGGTGTGTTTCTGAAAGAAGGGTCTACTGTAGGATCAGTGAGATCGCTCAGAGATGTTAAGCAGCATGTAGACTCTCTCTGTCGGGTTCAGTCATGTGTACAGTTGAGGATCCTCCAGAAGCTCTTCGAGTAACAGGCCTCCTCCCACCTGTCAGCCCACTCTACCCCCTAATTATGGCGGGAGCCCCACCCATTTGTCCATGCTGCTGTTTTACGGCCCTGTCTGACAAATTGTGGGAGCTGATCCATATCTCACTTACTGCTGGGGGTGATTAGTTCCAGGCCCTTTGACAGAGGGTGAAGAAGGAGCTTTGGCTACCTATACATACCCCCCCCCCCCCCCGATCCAGACGTCCAGCATAAATTGTGATGCATGTGCTTGTTTCCTGAGCACAACAGATAAAGCACCGTGGGGGTTTCCTCCGCTGGGGTCCCAGAGGGAGTCAAAGCCTCCTATGTAAGGCAAGGGTGAGAAAGAAAAGCAGGAGTTCTGGTTGGTCTGAGGGCAGTATTCAGTATTTGCCGTGCTGATCAACAACAGAGGTCGTAACCAAAATGAGCCAGAAGTACAGGTCAGGTAAGAGAGGAGAGGGAATTGGGAAAAGCAGAGTGATGAAGAGACAAGAAGCTCATGAAGAATATGGATGGTTGGGTAGCAGAACAGTGGAGGAGCTTCAGTGGAGAAGGAACCAGCCTCTAAAACCCAAACCCACTCAAGGTCTCTTTGCTTTACGTTGCAGCCACTTCTGAGAAACACTGTCTCCATAGCAAGAAAAACCCACTTTCAAAGGCTGCCACATAGATTACCTTTTACAGCCAATAAACATTTTACATGTAAAGTCGTATTTTGCAGAATCTAATAAGCTTTAAACACGGACCTCTCACAAAGCATAAAAAATCAATTAGGAGACAAAAAACATTCTCTTCTGCTCCTCCCGGCCCTCGCGGTATCGGTGACCTGCACTTCTGCGTTCTGCCGTTCCCTGGGGGACTCCTCCACTGGGCCTCCTTCTTCAGCAGTAGTAGGTTCCTTCAAATGTGAGAAGTTAAAAGCAGGAGCCCCAGCCAGCTGTCATTCCTCCATCTGGATAACATGGACCCTCCTTCACAGATATGGAGGATCCCCAGAGAAGAAGACGCCTTTTTTCAACGCGTCGCTGAATCTGTGACAAGGCAATACGGAACATATTTGTATTTCTGTGTCTTTTCGAAGCCGAAAATTGCACAGGAATGTTATTGTGGACCGAATGCCGTCTCAATTACAATGTGCACAAATAAAAAAAACCCATCTGTGAGCTAAACTTATCTTCAGGACACAGCGCTGAACAATCAAGTCAGTATGTGAGACCTGAGAGCTCTGTTCCATTTGTTAAGATGAGAATGAAGTGTGTGTGTATCTGAGACTCCACTCTATGCTGTTTCATACAGTATATGTAAAAAATATAGAAACTGCATATAAATGTAGTATGAAAAACACAGTATATATGCTTTCTTATTTCATATATGACCTATATCTGAACTGTATATAGACTATATTGCCATAGAAAGGCAAAACCCAATAATTCCATCCATCCACCCACCCATTCATCCATCCATTTTATATACTATTTTATCTAAATTGAATTCTAACTAATAATGGGTATCTCAGGATGTTAGGTTGGGCTCAGTTTTCAAGAAAACACAGTAGTTACAAAATTCACGCTAAAACCAAAGCAGAACACCCTCACAGTTTCAGTGTCAGTGTAGCTGCTGTGTTTTGGCTTTGTAGGGCAGTATTTACGTTTTATGCTGTATATCCTGTGTTTTGGCTTTGTAGGGCAGTATTTACGTTGTATGCTGTATATGCTGTGTTTCGGTTTTGTAGGGCAATATATACATTTTATGCTGTATATGCTATGTTTTGGCTTTCTAGGGCAAAATATACGCTTTATGCTGTATATGCTGTGTTTCGGCTTTGAAGGGTAGTATTTACATTTTATGCTGTATATGCTGTGTTTCGGCTTTGAAGGGTAGTATTTACATTTTATGCTGTATATGCTGTGTTTGGCTTTGTAGGGCAGTATTTACGTTTTATGCTGTATATGCTGTGTTTCGGCTTTGTAGGGCAGTATTTACGTTTTATGCTGTATATGCTTTGTTTCGGCTTTGTAGGGCAATATATACGTTTTATGCTGTATATGCTGTGTTTCGGCTTTGTAGGGCAATATATACGTTTTATGCTGTATATGCTGTGTTTGGGCTTTGTAGGGCAATATATACGTTTTATGCTGTATATGCTGTGTTTGGGCTTTGTAGGGCAGTATTTACGTTTTATGCTGTATATGCTGTGTTTCGGCTTTGTAGGGCAGTATTTACGTTTTATGCTGTATATGCTGTGTTTCGGCTTTGTAGGGCAGTATTTACGTTTTATGCTGTATATGCTGTGTTTTGGCTTTGTAGGGCAATATATACGCTTTATGCTGTATATGCTGTGTTTGGGCTTTGTAGGGCAGTATTTACGTTTTATGCTGTATATGCTGTGTTTGGGCTTTGTAGGGCAGTATTTACGTTTTATGCTGTATATGCTGTGTTTCGGCTTTGAAGGGTAGTATTTACATACTGTGTTTCGGCTATATAGGGTAATATATATATGTTTTATGCTGTATATGCTGTGTTTCAGTTTTGTAGGGCAGTATGTACTATACTGTAAATATATATATATATATATGCCTAACATGCATTTTGTAACATGCTTAATAACGATAACAGGAAGTGGAGCATTCTGCTACAGCGGTCACTCATCAGTGGCCTATGGAATGCACCCGCAGGAGTTTAACGGCTCATCCTGGTGTTAAGAGGCTGTAGCCTAAGAAAAGGGGAAGCAGATATTTTGTTCTCTGTTATAAATGTGCTTCCACTTACCAGTCCTGATAGAAGCCTGACACTTTGGACTGTGCTCTGGCATCTGAAAGATGCGGGTTAGCGCTGGCAGCGGGCGTCGGTAGTCATGGGGGGGGGGTTACCGTGGCGGCGGGGCCCACCCAAACCTCGCAGGCGGAGCCGCTCCTCGGAGTCATGCGTTTTGTGTACCATAAAGGAACAAATGGGATTTATGCAGATTGCGCCGGTGCCGGTGCGTCCGCGCGACTGTTCGAACAGAGAGTCTTATTATTGGAATTTAAATGAATTTCTTTCAGTCTCTCTCCCATCCCTGATACTTATCAAGCTAATCCGACCCTCCACTCCCAGATTCACACCAGAAGCGAGTTTAATTAGCATAGTGCAAGGCAGGCAAGCTGGCAGAGCGGAAGAAGGAGCGTGCGGAGGCGGGAGCGTGGCTGCCCCGTGGTGGTGCAGGGAGCAGGAATTCCGGGGGTCAGCCAGCCTCCTCCGTCCCCGAGCTGCCGCTGGTACCATGGAGACATTTTTGGAGACTGGAGTGGGCCGTTTACAATGCTTCCTGATCAAGTCTGCACTAGTCGGAAAATTTATCGAAAACAGGAGTACCAGTTAGAAATTTTACAGCATGCCCCAGTACAACTGTGGATTAAATATAGATGCTTCACATAGTTTCTTCAGGCACGTAATTCAGTTTTAAGAACTGTACCATTTTGTCTTCAAGGTGTTCATCTTGCTTGTCGGAGGTATTTGCGTAGAAGGATACTTTAACACACTTTTGTTAATTGGTCAGAATGAAAATCCATGAACAGCTCAGCTGATTTTTGCGAGGAATAAAGGTCTCCTGACTATTTTGGTCCTCATTTTCACTAAGAGAAACGTACAGAGGCATGTCTGTTTGTGTAGAATGAACAAATTTATTGGTGCCGATTCTGCCATCTTCCGAGACTCATCTCACACTCTGCAAAAGCGAGTCTCTGTTTCTCTACAATTGGGCCACTCAGCCTCAGTTTGGATGCCCCTGGCCGGACTCCTCCCCACCCCACGCCAACCCCCCCCCCCATGCCAACCCCTCCCCATTTACCCCAGTTCAGCGTACTTTAACCAACAGGCGGAGAGATTGATGTTGGCCCTTTCTCCACGCCTCTCAGTCTCTGTTATGTTCTACTTTTTTGCTGTGAAATTCAATCAGGTTATCCAGGTTTTACTCTTCATCGTCCCCCCTTCGTGCCCCCCCCCCCCCCAATCTCCACATGGAGACCGTAATCCTAGGAAGACATATAGCTGGCATCTACCAGCTGGAAAGAGAGGGACACGATAGGCCATTGTGATTGATCACAATGGGACGATAGCCCCGATAGGGCCACTGTGTGGAGATCCTTCATCAGCTGGATTCCTCACCACCTTCCATGGGGGTGTCGAGACCACAAGTCAAAATGGCCACCTTTATGTCTTTATTTCACTGTTTTATCGTTATCTTAGGAAAAAAAAATGTACAACGATCGACCTGTTCGCTTCCTGTGCTCATCTGTTGGTATCCCATTGCTTAGCTGCCATATCTGTCAAGCTTACAACTCAGTTATGGGTTAAGCATTTTATTCTGGTGGACTTGGATGGGCCATCTTCGGGCTACAGGCTGGAAGTATTACCCACCTCACCAGAAATATTTGACGTAAAGGGTTTGTTCACATTATGGCCGTAAGTTTGCATTCGGTATCCTGGAATAGAGATTAAGCAGCCGCTGTGCTGCTGAGGAGTTATACTGTGTTGCAGAGAGAGAGAGAGAGAGAGAGAGAGAGATCCCTGTTCCAAGGTGACTTTGCGATCAGGTTCCAGAAGCGGGCAACAGCCTGGGCGCTTTCGGGGGGACCAAGCTGCTTACAGCAGCCGCTGACTCCTCCAGCACACATTCCCGGCTCCGGAAAGCCAGCGCTTTTCAGTCTGGGATTAGGGATGTCCTCCTTTCAGTTCACAGGTGTATAAACTTCAGGGCAACAAGGCTCTCCATTTCTGAGATAACAGTGCGTCGGCCATTTCAGTCCGCTTGTAAACAACAGGCTAACTAACTAGCTGGCTAGTGATGGATGGGAGACGCCGTGAAAAATGTAAAATATTGTTTTATAAACTTGAATACTAAAAGAATACTAAAAGATAGCTCAAACTTCTGTGCAAATACACTGTAAATTGTTTAAGGTTTTATTGGGTATTTAAAGTCTTGCTAAAGTTGAAGACTGTTTAAAAAAAATGACAGTGGTTATGTGTGTGTTTGTGTGGGTAATGAATATATTAAAATACGGGGACCAAATGTTCCCACAATGTGATAAAAACCTGTTATTTTGATGCTGTTTCTTCTGTTCCCACAAGAGGAAACCCAATTTTATAAAAATCTGTGACTGCAATCAAAAAATTACAAATGTCAAAGTCTTGTATTTTGTTTGGTTATTTATGGTTATGGTTAGGGCTGGGTAGGGGTTGGAGTTGTCTTTGTTGGGATTACAGTTTTTGCTGTAGAAATGAATGGACGGTCCTCAGAAATATGTGTGTGCGCGCGCATGTAGGGTAAACATATCCTTATGGGGACCGCTCATTCATTTCAATGGGAAAAATGCTAACGCTAACTATGACAACCTTAACCCCTACCCAGCCCTAACCATAACCATAAGTAACCTAACAAAATGCAAGAGTTTTTGCATTTTTAGTTTTTTCATAGCAGTCACCAATTTTTATAAAATAGAGTTTTCCCTTATGGGGACCAGGAAACCGGTCCCCATAAGGGGTAAAAAACGGATATTTATCACATTATGGGGACATTATGTCCCCATAAGGATAGGTAAACCCGCTCGCGTGCGCGCGTGTGTGTGTGTGTGTGTGTAGTATTTGAGGGCAACACTGTGGGGAAAAGGCTCCAGTACCTCATGGGGACACATACCACTGGCCCTTTTCTGAATAAACCTGAAGACCCCAAACTACGAGTTTGTTGATATTTGAACATTTTGAAGGTGGGGTTACAAGCCACAGATTACAGTGGGAAATCCTCACTGGGATGAACATTGCAAGGCTTTTGAGACTTTAGCCTTTTCGCCCCTTTGAAGCAGAGTCCTCACAAACAGTTTCGCTCCCCGAGCTCAGCCTCCTCCTCAGCTCCAGAGAGGAGATCGATCTGACAATAGCAATAGGGCAGGGTTTTGGGGGGGGGGGGGGGGTGGTGGTGGTTGGGGGGGTCAGAGGTGAAGGGGGTCCCCTCTGGGGCGGTTCGGTGGAGGGCACTCCCTGGGACGCCAGGCCGTTTGTTTGACCTCAGCTGGAGTCCAGCTTGTCTCGCCTCGGCCGCTCTCTCATGCAGAACCACCCAGTCATCACGCTCCCATAGAGCCAAATGGCCTCCACTTCCTCTAGGGGGGAAGGCCGGGAACAGGGGGGGGGCTGGTGCCTTGTGCTGGCTAAGGGTGGGGGCTCACGCCGCCGATCTCATATAAACTGAAACCTTGCAGCTATTCATTTAAAGGCCTTAACATGGATCCACGATAAAACTTGATGTGAAATTCTGTTCTGAGAATAACCCTGTCTGGCTAAAAACAACGGCTAATCGATTAAATAATAACTTAAATCGTAATTGTGTCATGCTGAGACCACCTAAAAACATTGGCCCCTCGATACAGAGGAGCCCCTGTTCTGCTTTTCGCCTCACAGCCATATTTAGCATCCTTGCTAATATTGACGATTGTAGGAAAAGTGGCCCCCGCAGTGGTGGGGGGGGGGGGGGGGTTGTCGTTAAAAGTCCATAGAGGGGCCCGCATTTAAGCGACGAAGTGGCGCATTTTTAAGGACGCCTGGGCGAGAACCGGATTTCTGCGATGGTGGATGTGACATCGACGAGGAAGAGGAGGAGAAGGAGGTGGAGGCAGGGGGGCAAGCGGGAGAGAGCCAGAGAGAGAGGGAGCGTGTTACAGGGAGTCTGTGCCTCATGGCTCTGCTATCTCTTGATCAATGCGCCGGCTGAAAGAGCAGCTTTTAAAGGACTTCTTAAAAAGGACGCCTTCCCTTTGTGCGCAGTGTTTACCCCACTCCATTGAGAAGCTATTGTCCTTCCCCAACCCCCCCCCCTCTTTCAAAGGGGCTTACAATGGGCCAGCTCGTTTGAAACACAACAGTAGATTAACTGCAGTGACAGTGTATTAAACTCTGATGAATCGACAGTGCGAGGCATAGATCAATGTCTTTCAACCTTTTGCACACAGAGGGCCACAGTGTTGTCTGGCTGAAATACGGCAGGTTGCCGGCTTTTCCCAGCTGGGTGTTTTATGTTTTTTTAAGGGCGTGGTGCCATTCATGAGGCCTTTTTAAGCCACATAAATAACTGCTGTAAAAAAAAATTATCCCTGCTCTGCCGAAAGTAATCATTAAAAAAGCGATATTATAGTAGATTATCATTTTTTTTATTGTTTTAGAATGTTTAGGGGAATTCAGCATCTCTCCTTGAGGTGTTGCAGATGGTTACTCGTCATGGCCTCTCCCGCAACCCCGAGGTTGTGAGATGCGTTCGGATTGACGGTTTCGGTCACTTTCTGCTTGACATGGATGGAGGGCTTCCGGAGGGGGCCTGTTTCCCCCCAACCGTCAGTTGCTCCCCTCACATGGAGACTATGGCTGTTCCATAAACACGGCTAACAGGTCTCTCCCTTGGGGGGTCCCGTCTTCGCCCTGACCTTTTGATTACTGTTGCTTTTTATCTGGAGTCGAGGGATCACCGTTTACACAGACTCCCGCTCGGCCTGTGATCAGGAGCAACAGGCCCCGGCTGCTGTTCTGCGTGGGGATTAGCCTGTCATCCAGATGGAGCTGATCACTGATCTCAGGCCAGATTTTGTTGTGACACGGATGCCTGGGTTTTGAGCTCTGGCAGAACACTCACGTTCCTTCAACGTGGCATTTTGACCCATTTTCATACATACACTCAGGGATCAAAATAATACAGGCAACCCTATCGTGTAATTTTAACTCGCCACCGGGATCAATATACTATAAAAAACACACTTTTTTTTCCCATTAAAAAGCACATTAGTTAGTAAATCTGTAATTACACTTACAATTTTGGTTACTGTTTCAGTTCCTGTTACACAACACCTTGTGTAGATACGGTCACGAAGTAACGGATCTTGTGACTGTTCAAAGTTCTCATGTAGAGGAAGACACACCGGCCGCGTTTACTCACCCCTTCTCCGTCTCCAGGTGTGGTTCAGCAACCGGAGAGCCAGGTGGCGCAAGCAGGCGGGAGCCAATCAGCTGGCAGCCTTCAACCACCTGCTGCCCGGCGGGTTCCCGCCCACTGGGATGCCGACTCTGCCGACGTACCAGCTTCCTGAGTCGAGCTACCCCACCGCCACGCTGCCACAGGGTAACGATAATGCCGGCCACACGTATGCTGGATGCTACTCATATCAGCTCTGTGTCCCTCCAATAAACAAATTAATAAGCATAATTAGCTGTTTATATACATATATTTATCTGTATATTAATGTTGATGTATGTATTGTAAATAAATATCTGAATGACACTAAGGATATTTATTCCCTATACACACTATTAGCATTGCAGTACCGCCTCTCCCCAGGTTACAATGGGGTTACGTTCCTACGTAATGGTGTTACAGTAAACCTATTGTAAGGTGAAAATATTGTACGCCGAAAATAAATTTTAATACAGTACATCTAACCTAACAGACATCAAAGCCTGGCCTTGGTCTACCTTAGACATGCTTAAAACACTTACATTAGCCTACAGTTGGGCAAAAGTATTAACACAAAGTCTAATATATAAAAACATGCTGAATATCTCATGTTATTTACTGAATGATGTACTGAAAGTGAAGAATTGTAAAGTCAAAATATTGTGACACAGACCACAGAGCTGTATTAGTTTCCATCATTTAAGTGATGTTATGTCACCATGGATACAAGAAGCCATTGTCTTTATGCTGCGTGATAGAAGGATGGATGTGAACTGCCACTGAGGTCAACAGAGCAGTAAGTGAGCCTTCCAGAGGTGAGCATTGATCATTGGCCTCATTCCCCCCCCCCCCCACAGATGGCAGCAGCACGGTACACCGGCCCCAGCCCCTGCCCCCCTCCTCCATGCACCAGGGCGGGCTCACGGGCGACACCGGCTCCGCCTACGGCCTCTCGTCCAATCGCCACAGCTTCTCCAGTTACTCCGACACCTTCATGAGCCCCTCGGCCTCCAGCAACCACATGAACCCAGTCAGCAATGGGCTCTCTCCGCAGGTCAGTGGGGGTTCAAAGGCTCACGGTGCAAAAACACAGAGTAACGGCAGGATTCATACAATCTCTTATTACAAGCCAGTAGCTTTCACAGGCTCAGGGTATATGCATAGCTTTTCCTCAACTGTATCTAGTTACAGGGAGATTTTCAAAATGTCCCTTAGCGACATCTGTGGCTGAAAAGTGTCATTGCACATATTCAGACAGCATGACCTATTAAAATGCAATACTGTAGCATGCATCAGTGGAAAGTGAATTTTAATTACATACAAAGCTTCTCCATAAAGCAAGAGAATCACTGGTGAAAGTCTTTCAAAATTAGCATTTAAACACTTAACCGTAATGGTAATATTTCGCTAAAGATGAATTTGAACCAATTTTTAAAATATATCTGGTCAAGACTCAAATTAGGTAACAGAATATTACTAACAAACAATTTATTGAATCACACCTAGAGTTAACCACTGCTGTGCTTGTTTTCACACTCCTGTGAGGTGTAATTCTTGTTTCTAATTTATGTGTAAAGATAGATGACATTACTGGGCACTTAATGAAGGGTTTGCTGTGGCAGCTGGTTTGTTCTGCGGTTTCGTCTGGTGCTTGTGTTACCCAAACCTGGCATGAGTAACCTGCTAAAGGTTCGATACAGGCTACACTAGTTCTCTCGCTGTTCTCCTGTTGTAGCTATGATACCGTACTGCCCTAACAGCTTTGTCAATTATAAGAGCAAATTCAGGTATATGTGCCTGAGCACATGATTTGTCATGATCTGTGAAAATGCGATTGCTCTGATGTGTGTATCTGGCTGAAGAAACCGAGAGAAATTCACCTCACCTTTTATGGACGTGTCGGACAATAAGCATTCAAAATGAGACTTTCTGCTAGGGGTTGACTCTGCAGAATAAAAATGACTGATATTGATGCAAATCACTGGTGAAGAGTAAATTATATGCAATTACCCAGCAATACTGGGCAGTCTTGCCCATCCTAAGCAACAAGATCTGGCTAACAGGCAGAAAATAAGATTGAAATGGTCTGTAAAGAATTGAAAACGAATTTCAATGCTGCATTTGTCTGCAATTACTCCCTTATTCACACATATTTTATTGGGAGTTTTTTTTATATTTCTCAAAGCAGATTGGAAACATTCTGGTATTACTCTCTCTTTCTCCAGAGAAGAAAGAATTAAGGATTTTCTGACAAAAAAGAGATTTTCTCTTGTACTGGAGAGTTGAGGGATAAGGCGCGATTCACAGCGTGTTTGATTGTTAATCGTAGTGTTGGGGCTTTAAGTGCTAATGCTCCCTCTGCAAACCTGCATATATATCAGGAAGATGACTGCCTTTTTTATTAATGTGATTCAATGCCTCCTTTACAAATGGGGCTCTCACCCGCTCATTCTATTATCTGAAAAAAAAAACCATAGGGTATATAATAGCCCCCCACCCAGTTTTACATTGTGGATTATGACATCAGGGGTATAAAGGTATTATTATTCTTGCTGTAATTATTTTAAAGAGGTTTCTTTACTTTGTTGGGTACATATCCATTCAGAGGAACGCCAGTCATTGCTGTTGAGGCATTTCTCTGGCTGGATTGGAAATTATGGTGGGGGGTGGAGTTTGGGGGGGGGGGGGGGGGGGAGCTTGCTCAGATGAAGTCGAGCGAATTGAAGCAGTTGGATTTCATTTCTTGATGCGCCGGAGGTCTAAGTGTTTGTTAAATAGGAGAAAAAATGTAAAATAACGACACTAATATGCTGCATGCCGGCTTTGTGCGGTGTTTTTCACGCTTTTTTACACAAAGGGGCGAGTGGTATCAAGTGAGAGGGAGCGTGCACAATAGCGGTGAAGCAGTGAGCCACAATGCGCATCCAGCTGGAGGCTCGGCCCTTGAATCCAGCCCCCCCCCCCCCCTCGCAGCCCCGAACTGACACACAAGAGACATGTGGTAATTCCATCAGGGCCTCATTGTAGGGGAAATTAATGTCTCCTTTGACAGGGGCGACGCAGTTCGGGCTTGGCCCTCGCACTCTGCACCCGAAAGCAGAGGGAGATGGTGGGGTGGAGAGCCGGGGCAGCCACATACACAGCACCCCCCCCCCCCCCAGCCCCACCCATCGGCAAAAAAACAAAAAATCTGACATCTGCTGCAGTCAGTTACTTATGTTTCTGTCCTGGTCTGTCTTGGACCTCTCCTGCTCTCGCTCCATCCATAGCTGTCTCTCTCTCTCTCTCTTTCCCTCTCTCTCTCTCTCTCTCCCTCACACACACACACACACACACACACAGGCAGGTTTGTAATTATATCTTTGTGGGGACTCCCTATTAATTTCTATGAGGAAAATTCTAATCCCAACATGACGACCTTAACCCCTACCCAGCTCTAACGCTAACCATAAGTAACCAAACAAAATACGAGACATTTAAGCATTTTTCGTTTTTTGATTGCATTCACAAATACTTGAAAAATAGTCCCCATCACGTTAAAATAACAGGTTTTTATCACATATAAATATAAACATAATCCACACACACACACACACACACACGCAGACATACTTTCACGTTCTGCCTTCCCCTCTCTTAGACCCCTCTCTCGTTTTTCTCCCTGGTCAGATGACCTTCTCATCTTTGTGTGATATACCTTCTCTGACAGGGCAGATAGGGACAGATGCAGGATGAATAAGTGCTATAACAGTTTTTTTTTTAAAAGTTAATTGATAAACAAATTGCATAATATGACAAACCATAACAAGACAATGCTGGTTAAATAGTTTGTTTGTGAATCTTGCATTTCACAAACTGCAGTAGGTGCTACGTCAGAATAAGGCCACTTGGATGAACAACTATAGGCTGAAGGGACTTCAATTTGTTCTGAAGAAGGAAAAGAAATTTCTTTAATTTTTGTTTGTTGTTGTTATTTGGAATTAAAGCATTCCCCGAAGAACCAAAATGCCTTACAACTTCATACCCCAAAGGAGTTTTTTTTCTTTTTTAAAAGTTGCGTTACTTCCATTGCAACAAACACCCGCTCTTTGACTCTTTGTTCTTTAATGAAGACCTACATTAAAATTTTTGCTTTGCATGCATTCAGTTACTTAGAACTTCCACCAATTGCTCTTTAATTTAACGTGTTTTTAGCTGCAAAGCAAAATTTTACTGCACCTGTATCCATTGTGGATTAAAACAAGATAAAACAAGCTTAGATACAGTCTTGTGTAAACATACAGACATGAAGCATCCAAATTTGTGTGAGTAGTACTTCTGAGTACTACTTTTGATTAGTATTTGTTCCTGCTACATTTCCCAGCATTCCCAGGGGTTGCCCACTCATGTGGTCATGTGATATCATTCATGTTTATCCCATAATATTCATGTCATCCTGTTGATTATAAAGAATATCAATTCCTCATTCTAAATGTCAATGAGCTGAATTCTTAACCTGCATCTTCAAATATCGATGCTTTCTCCATTTTCTCCTACTGGAAAAACCAGTTCATCTAATGTATTTGTGCTGCCTTTCTTTGTCCTCTTGACCATAAGCGCAAGAATTCCGTGTTATCAGAGGTTCAGGCAACATCTGTTAGCGGTAATGCATCTGTGCGTTCTTCTATATGCGGCATAATTTTTTTTCCATGAACAGTTTTGACAGGCAACTTGTTGTCAGAGAGATGCTGACGAGAATGTGTAATCTTCGCCGAATCGGTTCTGGTGGCCGTTTGCCAGGCAGTAATGGAATCCCGCTGTGCTTGTTGCTCCGACAGGTGCGATGGTCCGCCAGCTCCGGGCCCCAGCCTGACCGGGCACATTCTTTCATCAGGCGTCTGGAAAGTGCATTATTATTAGTGTCGTTCTTGGCTGAAGCGTAGGAGGTGAAGTTTTCACATGCACGTTACAGATGCGTCCCCCGCTGGCCCCTGTAGCCGAGGGACCGAGCTGTGTGGGGTTGGGGGGGGGGGGGGGGGCACCAAACAGGAGCTGGAGCCCCGTACAGGAGAAGTGTCGCTTGCATTTGGGGGGGGGGGGGGGGGTCCTTTCATAGCCTTTGTGAAATTCTATAAATGACCCACGTGTGGACTCTGATTACATGATCTGATCACACGTTTACGGCCCAGCTGGTCATGTGCAGCAAAATGCCCCATGACAAGTGAGCAAATGTGGTGAAAGAAGGCCTGCTGGGAACCTAGAAATGGGTGACTGAAGATGTGACTGTCAAGACCTCCGGAAACTGGTCTGCCATTGATTCACATCACCGCCCATCCTGTAAGGCCAATCCTTTCTGTGCTCGTGGCTTAGATGTGCATTTTTCTGCTCATTAAGTTGATATGTTAATGCTGATATGACTCTGATAATCATTTTGATTCTAGTTCTTTTATGACATTTATACATCTAATTCTGTTGATGGATTTCCATATGACATGAGAATTTTAACTAGTGTGTGGTGTTGAACAAAGAGTATACTGGCTTGCAGTGTTAAGCGTTGAGTATGTTGCTATGCTGTTGAGTGTTAAGTAGGTTGGGACACAGTGTGGAGTATGTTGATTTATGGTTTTGTGCATTTCACAATGTAGAGTGTGCGATATGTGGACAGGCAGCATAAGCTTATCAGTGTGTAGTACTGAGCATCAATTTGTTGGTACACGTTGTTGAGTGTTGAGTATGTTGGTAAGCATCTGAAAGACTTCAGTGTTCAGTAGAATGATATGCAGTGCTGGGACCCAGTCCCCTGAATCAGACAGCGGAATGTGCCCTTCAGCATTTAGGATGCTGGTGTGCCATTTCGAGTGATGACTATACAGGCACACAGTGTTCAGGGGTCCGTCCCCTTGATGGCGTTGTGGAGATGATAGGACTGCAGAATAAGCAGTGCGCCTCTCACAGAGAGCCAAGTAGGATCCAGCATCACAGCAGGCTGCTGAGTTATCAGCCATCTCTCATATCAATGCATTTTTTAGGACCACATGCTGCAAAGGTGCATCTTTACCTGTGTATGACAGAAAGCCACGTGACACAGTTAGATCTCTCCAAATGTGCCTTTTAAACTGAGTTAATGAATATTTGTCTTTACTGCAAGACAGGGATACAGTCTGGGAAAGCAGATATAGCAGACAAAAAAAAAAAAACCCAAACCACAAAGAAATTTTCACGTCATTTGGTCAAGGTTGGCCGAGTTTGTACGTTTTAGAGACAAATGTGTACTGTACAATGCAAAGTGTAAAGGTAAACAAAATGGGCAGATCAAAGGAAAACAGGCTCACGGCTGTGTACATACGAAAGGACTAACATACTTCATAGGTTTTTTGATAGACTTTTAAAAATATCAGTAATCAAGAATATGAGGTTTATGAGGGAATCCCTAGTACCAGAGAAATTAAATGTGATTGTATTGTTTGAGAATAAATAATTCATCTAGCAATTTGATAGAACAGTTTTCTTCTGTACTCTAACTACTTATCCTGGTGTGGTTGTGGGAGGTGAGGCCACAAAGGGCAGTGGGGGGGCAGCAGGCGGGGGTACACCCTGAGTGGGATGCCATTCCATTGTAGGGCAAACAGACGTACACACACTCACACGCAAAGTTATACAAAAACTAACCTTGATTTGTTTTTTTTTTTAAGAACAATAACTCAAACTGAGGTTTGTTTTGCTGGCCATAGCTGATCAGTACTGGCAGAACATTTATAAACTAATCCTTTTTTCACTAAAAAACTATATGCTTGCACCTTGTTAGTGCTTGTAAAAGCAGGGCCGCATTTAACAACTTAATGAAGGAATGAATGAATGAATGAATGACCTATAATATGTTACACTTCCCAAAAAACAGTTTGATGACACTCTAGAGGGGAAAAAACAATTGTCACAGCTATGGCAGGAATGGAGAAGAAGGAATTTTTTTTTTTTGCAAGTGTTTTTTTTTTCCAGTGCAGTTGGAAGATTTGTGTTTTGGAGTGAAGGAACTGGCTAGCATTTGATGTTGGGAAGGGAGTGTGAATAGGCTGGGTTTCAGCACTAGGGGATCAGAGGCAGAACAGTGCTCACCAATACTTCCTTTGATCCATATCCCCAGGCTAGCCTGAGTGCGCGGCGCGCGCTAGCCGCAGCCTCGCTAGTGATTCCTGACAACTGTCTGGCGGAGATAAGGGAGGGGACCCAAACGGCACTCCGGAGTTCCATTAGCACAGAAGCCACTTTAAACGGGATGAATTATATTTAAGAAGCCTGCACAGGGGTTGCCAAAAAAGAAAATGTAGGAAAAAATAAAAAATAAATAAATAAAAAAACCGAGTTTTTTTTTTTGGCTCACTCCATTTCCGTTTCTTGCTCTAGACAAGACATTGTGCACCTGAATATGAATGAGCGGGAGTTTTCCTGTAGTCTCCTGCCTTATTAAAACTAGTGCATTAAGCCTGTCGCTGGGCACCTTGTCAGCTGGCAGGCTTTAGCCTTCGACAAATCAAAAGGATGAATGCATATATTTACATTCACATCCATACTCAGAGTGTGCGCTGTGTGTGTGCGTGCATGTGAGTCTGTGAGTGCGCGTGTGCGGCGGGTGGGGGGGGGGGGGTGATACTTGTTAATTAGAACTCATCTTAAATACAAGATACTGTTTCAATTTGGCAAGAATTTAAAAAGTAAGTAAGAGGCTTTGGGGGGAAAAAAACGAGACAGACCTGCTTGGGAACTGCCAAGAAAATCACGGAATTTAAATCATATCCACTGGCAGAATGTTTTTAGCATAAATTTATTTATATTTGTCAGTTTCCTTTAAAAGTCTCTCTGGAGAATAACACGTCGTTTTGTTGCTCTCCTGTTAAGCGCTGGGAGTGCGGTTTCTACGGTTACCCTGATTTAAACAATGCTTTGAAACATTTTTTTTACAACTTCGCATTGTTGATTCAGTCCCGTAGGTGTGACATAACGCAGCGCTCTAAGGGAAACCACACGACGTCATGGAGTGGGGGTGCGTTTCCCCAGTGCACGGTACCTTCTAGTGGATGCACGCCGTAACTGCGTTTTCCGAAATGCGGATCGGATTCCGAGTCCACCTCTTCAGTATCAGGAATCGATCACTGGACATTACACCAGGACTTAAAGATAGGCAGTAATAGGCAATGTGATGCTGTGCTTCTGGATTTAATATCAAATGCTTTAAGAATGTTACAGTTCCTTAGTTTTGTTTCCGTGTTAACTGGGTTTGGGAATGCTGGGAATTTTGTCTTTCCTTTCAGCGCATACTTCCATCCCATATTGGATGGCCTCCAGTAAATTAGCAAGGATTAAACAGGGATCAATAAATATAAATAGGTATCATTTAGCTTTCCATACTGCTGAAGGCTACACAGGATGGGCTTTCGGGGTTGGCTCACCCTGGACTGAGATAATGGGTTTTGCAATCAGGCAGTGTGGGAATCCTCTAATGGACCTTGTCTTGCACAACAGTTGACGGAGGTCTGCCTGCTGGCTCGTGCTCAGGTCTGCACCATGCCCTCACCCTTTAACCCCAATCTCAAGAGCCCCAGCAAAGCAAAATGAGATCAGCTGAAGTCTTACCGCCATATTTCAGAAAAATATGTTTGGGTCTGTATTTTTATCTGTTTTTTTTTTTTCCTCCAATAACTTTTTTTTTCAGCCTTGGACCATACTGTGATACTGCGCCTCACTCTCGCTTTTTTCACCCGTTCTCTCTCTCTCCATCCCTCTTTCTCTCTCCCCAGAGAGGAAACATTATTCCCCTCACACAGATGAAAGGCTACGGCGGACAATAAAAATGCTATTTAAATGCAAGGATGTTTGTATGCGGGTGAGAGATATTTCCTGCAGAAAGTGAGCTGGTGCATCCTGATAAATAGCAAATATAAGGGAATGCGATTTACATTTATCTTGCAGAGGCAGCCAATATAAATTTCAGCAAATCCTGGAAGATGAGGATTTAAGTAGGACTGGGTAAGACCGATTCCTACTCTGAGGGTCCCACGCAATAGCAATGCCTATTAGGCTGAGAATTGTATTCTCATATTAAAAGGGTATGGGCACTCGCATTGACAGTTTCTTGAATATCTTTCACACATATATACATATGAATACATACGTCGCAAGTTTTATGATATATAAGGATGCATAGGAAATCTTTTTCTATTCAGATGCTTCTAGACACCTTTTTAAGAATGTTCTTACATGTTACTCATTGCCAGAAATACTGCATTTTGAAAGTACTTTGTTCTATTTTTGCATGATTGAATTGATTGGTGTGTTTTGTGTATTTATGGGCAATGTTAAGCAGTGTTTGCTGCTGAATGGTGTTTACAGACAACGCGTAGGAGAGACTTTGAAACTGGGTGGGGGGCACACAACTTAATGATTTAAATATAAGGGTCTATTTATTACGAGGGATGAAAGAATCCAAATTAAATGAAATAAAGGTGTTCGCCGACCAATGTGGCGTGTACCTTTAATAGGGTTCCATGTTTAGTGCGTAGGCAGGCGGTGTAAACACATCGTAGTGATGTGGCCGAGGTGAAGGTCTCGCAGTGCCTTTCAGTGCAGGGTGCTTACGGGTCGTCGCCGTACAGCACAGTGCTGCTTTCCAGTAGTTGATGATGACGTTGGTCCCGGAGCTTTTCGGGGGTGGGGTTGCCCCAAGGCTGGGAGGTGGATCGGCCGGCCAATGTGCTTCCCGTTAGTTCCGGGTACGACTCTGACAGGTGCAGGGCCGTGATTAATGCACCGACCCTGGGAAGCAGTCAGGACTGCCGGCGTAGGAATAGGCAGCCTGCGCAGTCACACGCAGTCACACGCAGCGCAGAGCGCGGCACAGCGGCGCGGCGCCTTCGATCTGGCTTAGCGGGGGCCGCCAGAGATCTCCCCCCCCATCTCTCGCACCGTGGCCCGCCTGTCTCTCATGCCTGTTTGCCCCCCCCCCTCCCCGTACGCCGTGTCCTCAGCTGGCTGGCAAACACAGCCTGCCTTACCCTCTCAGTCTCCAGCTGAGAGCTATTTCACTATTTATTTACATGTAATTATCGCTATGAGGTGCAGATATTAACACTGTCAAGAACAATTTGACCTGACATTTCTCACTGGTTCTGTTCCCTGCTGTTTTTAGCAAACAAACCCCCCCCACCCCCAAGCACCACCACCCCCCCACACTGCCTATTCCCAGATCCAATCACCGCCGTCTCCGCTATCCGAGTGCATCTGTATGAGCCCCAGACCTGGTGAGCGAAACCCACTCCTGTGAAATCATTAAAAACCCTCCATTTAAATTAAGGGAGGCAGGAGTGTGTAATGGAGGGAATAGGGTGCTGAAGGGGTGGGGCAAGGAGGAGGTGGGGGGGGGGTGTATGTTTCAGCTGGGGAGGGGGGGTGTTCTTGGTGACTGGATTCATCCTACACTGGCATGTCTTAAGCACATTACTGGTTGAAAATAACCACATTGTACTACACACTCTGTCCAATTGTAGCCCAATAGAAGGCATTAACCTTTGGTTAGAAAGGGGTCCTGTTCACCATTTGGCACATTTAAGAGCTAAACAGTGCTATCCTGGGCTGTGCTGTGCCGTGCTGGGCTGTGCTGAGATGGCAACAGAGTTACATGAGTGACTGTGTCCTTTTTCATCATGCTTTTGTCATGATTTTTGCTGGTAATAATAGCTTCTTAGGCTAAAAGATACGTTAAATCGGAGTATGTTTTATTGTCAGCTTCAGATATATGATGCATGGAGTCATATGTTGAGCTGAAATATCGTTCTTGTTGATCATGAATGAAAAGTCATTAATCAAATATGAATTATGAAACTTATAAAGATAATATAATCACAACATTTTAAGGACGTATTGTTAACCACCTGATTAGTGGGCAAATATCGTGCAAATTTGGCCTGGAAGCAGAATATGCAATAAATAAATATATATATAGAATCTGAGTTACTACTCCAATGTTATTAGTGCATAGTCATTATTCCATAGTTATTAGTCCTTTTAACAGATACAGACTTAGGGTGGAAGGAAAATTGTCCCTTTCAAACCAACAATAGGTAGTTTTTGGTTTTCCCCTGAATTTACATTGCAGCAGAAATTGAGGGGCATCCAGCGGTATCCAGATCGTTCTGTAGGTGACCGTGTCTGTCCTCAGAGCTCGTCCCCAAGTGTGCGGCCATCTTGGAAGGAAGCCGTGCGACAGGCCGTTGGGCTACAGGGCCGTGGGCTAAGGGGCCGTTGGGCTAAGGGACCGTGGGCTAAGGAGCCGTGGGCTAAGGGGCCGCTTATGCCCGGCGTCCGCATAGCCCACACGCCAGAGAGCCATATGTGCGCCACCTCACGCCGCCAACGCACCGCGAGAACTGACAGCTTGTTCCTCCGGCCCGCTAATCGCTGTCATCTGTGCCCGCCTTGTCCGTGCCCAGTCTCTGTCACTGTCAATCAAATGCCTAATTGGGAGCGATTGCCCGACGTCACTGAGCGCTTCCCTGTGCCGCCCTCCAGGCCCCGTCCCGCCAAAATACCTCACACCCCCCCCATCTCCGCACGCCACCGCCCCCCACCCTCGTCTCTCCCGTCCGGCTGCCGAATGCCACTTTTCATTTCCCATTAACGTACGGCGGCCAATTAGCAGCGTGACACGCGGCCGGGGGAGGCGCCCCATCCCAGTCATGTGCTCCCTGCTCCTGGGGTGCCGCCGCCGTCGGGGGGGGGGGCCCTGCCACGGCCCACCGGAGCTCCTAATTACCCCGTTCCCCCACCACCGTGACGGAGCCCGCTAATTGAATTTATGCAATCGTCGTTATTTCAGAATTGTCATTTTGCCCACTCAGATGAGGGCCTTCTTTTTCCATCAGGCTTCTCACCTTGTATTACCTTGTATTATTGTGTGTGTGGGGGGGGCAGTGGCTATTGGCTTGCGGGGGGGCAGTGGCTGTCATACACAGGGAGCCCTTCTTTTATGCCAAAAAGTTTCTCACCCAGTGGGTCACAACCCAAGAACAGAGTATGTGGTTCTTTTTTTCTTTTTCTTTAATTATTGGCATGCCCCTCCCCCCCCTAGGTTTTCACTAATACTTTTATGTTTTAATACTTAGAATTAGGATCATATTTTTAAAGTAATAACGAAAATTTTCAAAAATTGACTCTAGTTTACCAATATCTATCGTACATTACAATTATAACGTGTTTGCATCACACGTTTAATAATATGCTCTAATGTCTGGTATAGTATACATACCGAAATGAGCGCATATACTCCCTGGTTTTATATACATACATACATACATACATACATACATACACGTATATTTTGCTTATGCATGCGACACCTACTTATGTCATAACCACTTCCTGTGGTTGCTGACCGATTGCATCAGATATCCTTAATGCAATATTGTGTCATTGTCATTGAATGATACGTTATTATCGTCACTCTGTGTATTTTTGTGGCATGCACTAATCTGGCATTTATTAACACGTCATTAGTCTTATAATAAGTCTATAGACCAGAAAAAAAATGTAATCACGCCGAAGCAGGTGCTTGCAGATAAAGTCACCCGGTGTCATTTCAAACGGCTCCCCCCGCTTTGCAGATACGCCGGTGTGCACCGTGCTATTCTGCACCTCCCCGATAACCCCCAGACATTTGGACGGCTTATTTTCCCACTCTGCCCCGGTGACCTTCTTCCCACTTGAAGGTACCTCTCCAGGGCACTCTGCTCGGGCACAGTGAGGCGCTATCGCTGACACGGGGGCTAATCCAGGCCCACGCAGATTAAGCGGCGCGAGCGCGGAGAGCAGCACACAGGAGCGGCTGCTGGGGAGGGAACAGAGGACAGTTTCTATCTCCTCTGCAGGCAGGCTACCCCCCAGGCCTCTGGCGTTCCACTTCCCAGAGCCCCACAGCCCCCACCCCCTACGACGCACAGACACTCCGTCTCTTTCCCTCCCTGACTCTGTATTTCTCTGCTTATGCCTCCACATCATTTCCAGATCGCTCTCTCTTTCATTTCCTAGTCCTCCTGTTTACCGTGGCCTTCATGTCCTCTCTGTCGGCGTCTGGTCTTTCTCTCTCTCCCTTTTTCTCTGTAATTCCATCCTTGCGGTGAAGGGAAGCCGAGAGCTGGTGGTTGGGACATTGGTAGAAAAGATGTCTGTATACCTATCAGCAGGGAACCACTAGGGCACCACCCTGCACTAGATTAGGGCTGCAGTGAATGAGAATTGACTGTGCCCATATGTGCCAGCTGTTAATGAGAGGGGACTGTGCCCATATGTGCCAGCTCTTAATGAGAGGGGACTGTGCCCATATGTGCCAGCTCTTAATGAGAGGGGACTGTGCCTATATGTGCCAGCTGTTAATGAGAGGGGACTGTGCCTATATGTGCTAGCTGTGACTGACAGGTGACTATGCCCATATGTACCAGCTGTGACTGATAGGTGACTGTGCCCATATGTACCAGCTGTGACTAACAGGTGACTGTGCCCATATGTGCCAGCTGTGACTGACAGGTAACTGTGCCCATATGTGCTAGCTGTGACTGACAGGTGACTGTGCCCATATGTACCAGCTGTGACTAACAGGTGACTGTGTCCATATGTGCCAGCTGTGAATGAGAATGGACTGTGCCCATATGTACCAGCTGTGACTAACAGGTGACTGTGTCCATATGTACCAGCTGTGATTGTGAGGGGACTGTGCCCATATGTACCAGCTGTGAATGAGAATGGACTGTGCCCATATTTGCCAGCTGTGAATGAGAATGGACTGTGCCCATATGTACCAGCTGTGAATGAGAATGGACTGTGCCCATATTTGCCAGCTGTGAATGAGAATGGACTGTGCCCATATGTACCAGCTGTGAATGAGAATGGACTGTGCCCATATTTGCCAGCTGTGAATGAGAATGGACTCTGCCCATATGTACCAGCTGTGAATGAGAATGGACTGTGCCCATATTTGCCAACTGTGAATGAGAATGGACTGTGCCCATATGTACCAGCTGTGAATGAGAATGGACTGTGCCCATATGTACCAGCTGTGAATGAGAATGGACTGTGCCCATATTTGCCAGCTGTGAATGAGAATGGACTCTGCCCATATGTACCAGCTGTGAATGAGAATGGACTGTGCCCATATTTGCCAGCTGTGAATGAGAATGGACTGTGCCCATATGTACCAGCTGTGAATGAGAATGGACTGTGCCCATATGTACCAGCTGTGAATGAGAATGGACTGTGCCCATATTTGCCAGCTGTGAATGAGAATGGACTGTGCCCATATTTGCCAGCTGTGAATGAGAATGGACTCTGCCCATATGTACCAGCTGTGAATGAGAATGGACTGTGCCCATATTTGCCAGCTGTGAATGAGAATGGACTGTGCCCATATGTGCCAGTTGTAAATGAGAGGGGACTGTGCCCACATGTGCCAGCTGTGACTGCCAGGGGACTGTGCCCATGTGAATGTATGTGCCATCATGGACTGGCATCCCATTGAGGACATTCCCCATGCCCCAGGCTCTCCTGGGACCCTGACTCAGATAAGCAGTATGAAGATGGATTGATGGAATCTTATTAAAATATAAGGGCTGTTTCTGATGATTAATCAAATTGGATCATGTTGGATGGGGCGTTTTACTGCAGTTTAATTGTTGAACAATCTACAGTATCATTGACATGTACCAAAGCTCAGTGGGATTCTTGGAGTGAGCAGAGCTACACTTGCAGAAAGTGTGGCGAGATTTGAAAAAAAAAAATAGCAAAAGCGCTGATATGGAACAATTTGTGGTGTGATTAGGCCCCCTTTTGTGAATGTTTCGTTCCAGCTCTGTTGAATTAGTGCACCATTTGTCCCTGTGAGACAGATGAGGCTAATAAATCGCTGTCATCATGAACCGTTTAACATTTCAACTTTATTCCTGCTGAGAGGGAGTTGAGCTGTATTTTTTCGGCAAGGCGAATCAACAAAGAGCAGAGTCACGTCAAACATTTAGGCGGACAAAAATTATAATTTGACAGTTAAGGAAATTAGAATTGGATGAAAGGCCCCCATTCTGCGCCTTGAAAGCTCTATTTATTTATCTAAAAGGATGCACATTGTATCAATTTACAGTTTTACATTTACACCCCTGGAGGCTCTTGGGGCTTAGAAGTTGAGAGAATTAATTACTTTTTTTATTATTATTTATAAAGTAATCTATCTGCGAGAGAGAGGCACGGAATGCCCGAAGCCATGGCCTTTTAACTGGGTCCTGACTCGCATTATCTCTCCCGGCAGCATTGGTGCAGGATGGTGACGGTAAACAGTGACAGAGAGAGAGAGTGGAGAGGTGGAGAGCGTGGGGGCGCGGCAGGGCTCGTCCTGCAAGGAGACACAGGAAGTTATATCTTGCGATTGAGCTCCGGCATTTATTTGAGGAACGCCCAGGAGATCCCTAGCCTGTGTATATATGTGTTTGTGTGTGTGCGTGTGTCGGTGTGTGTTTGTTTGGGTGCGTGTGTGTGTTTGTGTCGGTGTGTGTTTGTTTGGGTGCGTGTGTGTGTTTGTGTCGGTGTGTGTTTGTGTCGGTGTGTGTTTGTTTGGGTGCGTGCGTGTGTGTGTTTGTGTCGGTGTGTGTTTGTGTCGGTGTGTGTTTGTTTGGGTGCATGTGTGTGTTTGTGTCGGTGTGTGTTTGTTTGGGTGCATGTGTGTGTTTGTGTCGGTGTGTGTTTGTTTGGGTGCATGTGTGTTTGTGTCGGTGTGTGTTTCTTTGTGTTGGTGTGTGTTTATTTGGGTGCATGTGTGTGTGTGTGTTTGGTGGTCCAGGTATACCTTGGGGAACAAATGACCCATTTTTTTTTTACCTTATGGGAAAACTTTTATAAAATTGTATAAAAATCTGTGACTGCAATGAAAAAACTAAAAATGCAAAATCTCTTGTGTTTTGTTTGGTTACTTATGGTTAAGGTTGAGTTTTCCCCATAGGAATCAATGGAGAGTCCCCACAAAGATATAATTGGAAACCTGTTTGTGTATGTGTATGTGTATGTATGTATGTATGTGTGTGTGTGTGTGTATGTATGTATGTGTGTGTGTGTGTGTATGTGTGTGTTTGTGTGTGTGTGTGTGTATGTGTGTATGTGTGTGTGTGTGTATGTATGTGTGTGTGTGTGTGTGTGTGTGTGTGTGTGCTGATTGTCAGCCAGTGTGACTGGCAAACACGCTGCTTCCTTCTGGCCCATATCAGATTAAGGCCAGACATGTGGAAATAATATTGATTTTTATTTAGTGACGGTGGTGGGCTGGGAAATAATAGATTATGGAGGGAGGCTGGTCAGGCCGTCAGACACTCTCTCACTCTGCCTGAGAGGTATACCACTCCGCGGTAACGAGATGGGAAGTGACGTACGGGACGTGTGTTGCATATTTGAGAATGATTTATATGAACTGCATGAAACCAAAACTTTTCACATCTTGTTTTTGTGGGGGGTGCAGGGACGCGCTGGGGGTGCGAGCGGCGTTTAGCGGGGCGGCCCGCGGGCCCGTGTGTGTGACGGAGAGCGCATCCCGGTCACAATGGCTCCCCATGCGCTGCCCCGCGGATAAAGGGTCTGCTTTTACCCCTCGCTGTGCTGGAATATTTTCAATTCGCAAGCCCCTTTCCCCCCCCCCCCCCACCCCCATAATTGATGTCAATAAGGTTATGCTAAATTTGAAGATTTGAATAATTCCGCTTTCAGCGCAATAATGGTGTCGCTGCGGCGACAGGCCACTTATCCAGAGGCCTGAATAGAGGTGTCAGGCCCCCAGCCCCCCCCCAGCCCCCCCCCAGCCCCCTCGTTGTATCGCGGTTTACACACTGCCTGTGTCTGCCCCCATACTCATCTGATTAAAACACTTGCTCCCGGGTAGTATGGCGCTGATGCAGGCTGGAGCTCAAGATGCACTCAAGTAGCCGTGACACCCCCCCCCCCCGCCCAAGGGAACAGCGCCCCTGTGTGTTTCGGTGTAAAACGTGATTCAGGCAGGTGGGTTGCCTTCCCCTGGGACTTGAACCTTTGTCCTTAACTAGCACACAACTTGTAACCGCATGTGTTTTGGGACTCGATCCATTTAATTAGTGCTTTTTAAAAACTGCATCACTAACGCAGATCAAGTGGTAAAGTCCCTGAGCTGTAAAGAATCGGGCTCTGAAAAAGGGGGCCAGTACCCAAAGTCCAGTTAAGGGTCAGTTGTCTCTTAGAGCTACTGTGCTTTGACTGGTTACCTGTTCAGTCGTGTTCAGCTTGCTTCTCCGCCATCCTCGGGACCTTTCACTGTCAGCTTTCACTGAAAAAAGTCCACATAGTCTACAAGGAGAACAGTCTGTTGGGTTGATAGTCTACAAGGAGAACAGTCTGTTGGGTTGATAGTCTACAAGGAGAACAGTCTGTTGGGTTGATAGTCTACAAGGAGAACAGTTGAGCTTTTCTGCTTTAGCATCCAGTTACTGTGTGCTGGGGGGGGGATGCATCTAATGTGAGCGTTTGTCATTATTAGTGTTTCAGCTATCTGTGGGCACAGTGCCGTAAGGGTGACTGGGTGGGGGGGGCATGTAGTCCCCTGGTGCTTGTTGTGCTAGAGGGCAAGGTGGTGGAGCTGCTTCTAAGCTGGTCTGTCCCCCCCCCCCACCTCCCCACGATCACTGTTCCCTGATACCCTGAGGCTCCGAGATGATCCCCCCCCCCCCCCCCATGGCACAGTGCCACCTCACAGCTACTCCGCAGCCCTGCCCCCAGAGCTGGGACGCAGTCAAGCATTCCAGCCCTCTGCTGGGGTGATTTATTGTCCGTTTACTCTCACGCTTGGAAACCCGCAGGATCCCTGAATATGTGGATAAAAGAAGTCATAGGTCATGCGATCAACAATACCAGAGCTCAGTTTTGGTATAATAATTAGCTAGGAAATGTTCATTGATATTGCTTGGTGTCCTGGACTCAAACCACCACCTCTAACCCACAAACAGGCTGTCAGATTGGGGCTCTCTCTGTGAGATGTAAAAAAAGCATTTCTTTTCCCGAAAGGGCAGGGGGGATTTGAAAGAAGCTTCCTGTTGCTGCTGTTGAATTCAGTCGAATTGCAATAAAAAAAAAAAATGCAGGCGATAAAATGTGACTGCTTCCTCTCGTTTGGCGGTTCTCTCATGTTCCCTCTCCCTCCCGTGTTCCGCCGTCGCCTAGGTGATGAGTATCCTAAGCAACCCCAGCACGGTGCCTTCCCAGAGCCAGCACGACTTCTCCATCTCGCCGCTGCACGGCAGCCTTGAGGCCTCTAACCCCATCTCGGCCAGCTGCAGCCAGCGCTCGGACCCCATCAAGAGCGTCGACAGCCTGGCCTCCTCGCAGTCCTACTGCCCGCCTACTTACAGCACCACCAGCTACAGCGTGGACCCCGTCGCCGCTGGCTACCAGTACAGCCAGTACGGGCAGAGTAAGTCGCCCCTGCGCCTGCCCGCGCCGCTAACTCCGGGGCTAACATGCGACACCACCCGCGCTTAAATGGGTTCGCGTGTCTGCATGCGCGTCTGCATGCGCCTGCCGAGATAATGGCACGTCAGTGGGGATTTGCCACGCAGCCCCTGGGGTGACAGGAGTGAGGCGTCAGCGGTGCAGAGATTACGCCGCGTGCCAGCTGTCAGCGCCGGCGCCTTCTCCTCGGACGGCTGGCCCACCCACAGGTGCCACGGCCCCCGTCTTCTGACAGCTTTCCGCCCCCATGCCCGTGCCCCCATGTGAGCCGGCAAGCTGACACACGCCACTTACCGGCAGCCCAGCCAAACGTTGGCACCGTCAGTGCATCAGAAACGCTCAGAAACAAACAGGCGGGCTGTCGGATACCCATATTACCTCAGGGAAGGCCAACACATCCCCCTCTTTCATCTCCATTTCCCCATCCTCTCTTTTCCCGCTCTCTCCCCCTCTTTCGTCTCCATTTCCCCATCCTCTCCGTTCCCGCTCTCCCCCTCTTTCGCCCCCGTTTCCCCGTCCTCTCCGTTCCCGCTCTCCCCCTCTTTCACTGCCGATTCCCTGTCCTCTCCGTTCCCGCTCTTCCATCCTCTTCGTCCCCGTTTCCCCATCCTCTCCGTTCCCGCTCTCCCCTTCTTTCGCCCCTGTTTCCCTGTCCTCTCCGTTCCCGCTCTCCCTGTCTTTCTCTGCCGATTCCCAGTCCCATCCCCATTCTCTCCTGCGCCCTTCCCACATCCTTGCCTCCCATTTCCGCCTGCGCCCTTCTCCCTGTGAGGTTTTACACCCTGTTTTCTCAGCCCGCAGGAGCCTCCTGTCTCAGGTTATTCCCTGTGGTTAGAGGCTGCCTGCAGTCTAACCTTAATAATAACTAATTGCATTATAGCTGGGGTCAGGGGTCCCATACAGGCCAGCAGTGCATTGGGGGTTAGGGGGTTAATGGGTGCTTCCTCACCCTCTGCCCCAATGTCTTTCCCCTTCGCGACATGCCCTTGGTTTGTCCCTGCCACCCCCCCCCCTTCTCCAGCCCTCTTAACGCCCCTCGGCTCAGGGCAGTTAAATTGAAACCGCGTGAGGTGCAAGTGGGATCAATACCAGGCTCCCCCCTGCAGCAGGGAAGTGGCGTGCCCCCCTCCCACCCTGGCCCCGGCGCCTCCCGCAGACACGTGCTGCCGATAAAGATCTCCCGTGGAGCTGCACCCTCCGGTGCTGCGTTTAGTCACACTCCGCTCCCGCACAGGGGTGGGAGGTGTACGCTTCAAAGGCCACCGGACACCCTAAGCTGGTCAGACTGCCCACCCCAAGATAAGCGCACTCCATGCGACCTCGGCGCAAACCTGCCCGCAGTATCTGCCAGACTGACACTCAAACGTGCCGGCAGTGACGTACCTGGAAATGAGCTTGAAATTTTTATTAAATGTGCTTTGCTTTTATTGGAGTCTATAAAATTTACTGGCAAATATTTTCAGATATTTTATTTATTGCTGTTAACGGTATAGCCAATGGGAAAGCCAGTGATGTCAACAATGGTTTAGTGTGATATAGAATCCTGGTGTGAATTATTTCTCATAGCCCCCAGGTAGTTCACTTTTTTGCTCCCTCTCTGACAATCCATATTTTTGCTCCCTCCCTGAGGATCGGATTGGGAAACACTGATGTAGATGAACTTAGTCAGTAGCAGTGGGATTGTGGGTTTGATCCCCCCCCCCCCCCGCTGTGTGGAGTTTGCATGCTCTCCTTATGACTTGTGTGTTTTCTCCCACAGTCCAAGGTCATCCTCTAAATCACACATATTATGTATTAGCATGTGTCTGCACAGTGATGGATTGGTATCCCATCCAGGGTGTCCCCCTGCCTTGTACTTCCTGGAATAGGCTTCAGCTCCAGCTCCCCCCCCCCTATTATAGAATAATAGTTAAGAGATGGATGGATTCAATGAAAAAGGAAAACAGGAAAAGATCTTTGAAAGTGAGACAATGGGAAGTGTCAGACAGATCTTGCAAAGAGGGTAACATTTGATATCTGATGTCATTACAAGATGTGTTGGGATGCTCGGGACCCTGCAGAGAACTATTTCTTAGATCCAGTGGTGAGACTGTTACAAAATCGTCTACTTCAGTTCAGCATTTGTTGTTTTCAGTCTGTCCTCTTTCTTATGCGGGTTTTTTTTTTATATATAGTAGCTGTTTTCTTTGCATAACCATAGAGATGTTGGTTTATCTCCATCCAAACTGCATCTGTGTACATGCGTGCATTTGTGTGTGAAACTGGAGGTCGCCGCTTATATTTTGAGAGCAGATGGGTGATAAACGCGGGCTGCTGGCTCACGGCAGCGGGCGAGATTAACAGGGGGCTGACAAACGTGACAGGCCGCGGTGGGGCTGGTGATGTAAGCGATAGGCGACGGCGGCGAGCATGCAAACCGCAGTGACAGGCCTAATGAAGGCCGGCATGCAGACAACCCGCCGGGACAGTGGTGAGTGACGCGTCGTGGCACACAGGCCTGACTGGGAACACGGGGCCTCTGCCACCCGGAAGAGAGGGAATATGAGAAAGAGAGGGAGCAGAGGGAAGGGAAGAGAGCCAAAGATCAAATTTGGGAGAAATTTGGAAGTGAAAATGTAAAAGGGTAACACTGGATATCTGATGTCATTCCAAGATGTGCTGGGACACTCAAGACCCCGCAGAGACCTATTTTTTAGATCCATTGGTGAGATTAGGAGCTGAACGTGCACATGTTTCTTTTTTTTGGGGGGGGGGGGTTGTTTATATGTCTATGTGCATGCTTGCACGTTTGCAGCCACAAATGCCACTTACTCATAGCCGCAAATGTTCACCAGCTGTGTCTCTCTGCGTGTCTGCAGCCGCCGTGGACTACCTGGCGAAGAACGTGAGCCTGTCCACGCAGAGACGGATGAAACTCGGCGAGCACTCAGCTGTCCTGGGACTGCTGCAGGTGGAGACAGGACAAGCATATTGACACCACCCCCATCACCCACCCCATGCCCCTCCCGACAGGCTGGGACACCCCGGCGACCCCGTCCCCAGTATCAGCACTCCGCTCCGAACCTAATGTGCGCTCCAGTGCAGAAGCACTTCCCAGAGCTTTGTGTGCGCGTGTGTGTGTGTTCGTGTGTGTGTATGCCCGTCTGTGTGTGTCTTAGCGTTGCCGTGGGAGCTCTGGAGCCGAAGCAGCCAATCAGCGCTCTCGTTCCGTGGCTACGAAGCAGCCAATCGGCGCTCTCGTTCCGTGGCTACGAAGCAGCCACTGAGGGTGAGAGGGCTTTGAAAATAAACATTCAAAAAAATAAACAAATTAAAAACAGCCATTCCAATACCAGCCATCAAACACCTCCCCCAGTCCCCCCCATGCTCCTGTTCAAAGAGCAACTGGTTCAGAGTCTTTCAGGACTCGAGCAGATATGAAGACAACAAGCAGTCATCGCTACAGCCAAAACCACAGCCCACTGGCGGCAAACGTTAGCACACAACATCCGTGGCCGTATCTCCCTCCGGATTTTGGACTTTGCTGTTGATAGTAGCTTAGTGATTGTCATAATAATTCAATTTGTTACTATTATTGTTATTGCTGTTATTATTCTTGATGTTGTTATTATTCTAATTATTGTAATTATGTTGTTTCAAATTTTTTTTATTTGTACATTATTTTCTTCACTAGGCCTTGGAGTGATATGTAAACAGATAAGTGAAGGAGTTTTGAGCGAGAGGACAGCTACCACGCGAAATCCTGGGGATATTAGTTTTCCAGAAGTGCTCTCTCTGTCTTAATGGTCACGAGTGATTTGACCTTCCTGTTTTAAGCTCGACATTCCGGCAGTACTCGGCCATTCCGTGGAAAAAGTCTCCACTGGGTGGGAAGTATTTGAGAGCGACCCCCACCCCGCCCCCCACCCCTTCCGAAACATTCATCCATTCCATCCCTATCCTCATCTTCAGACAAGATTTGGGAATTTGTAAAAAAAATATAAAATAAAAAAAGCAGAAGTGTAGAGGTCAGAAGTGTAGAGGGCTCAGATCACACTCATTAGTGTAAAAGGGCTCAGATCACACTCTTTAGTGTAAAGTATAGAGCATGACACTCCAGAGAAGGAACAATCTCTACTCACTCTCTACTCAGCAGCACTGTAGGCCAAGGCTAACATAACGCCATAGCCCCTGAACACATGCTGAACAAAGAAACACCTCACTTGTTCTACACCATACAGAGGAACCCAATTCATGAAATTTCCCATGAAGTACCAACAGTACTTTCAGACTTTGTACATTCCCCTGATGAGCACAGCGTACAGTCCGTGTCTCTGCGATGGATAACATCAGCTGTCTGCCCCAACTGGGAGAGCCGAGTCGGTTTCCAGGTCCAGCATTTACTCTGCAGCGGCTGCCGTACCCAGAGCAAATAACGTTCTTCCAACTTTGTCAGAAAAATAGCACTAGTCTTTCAAACCACGACTGCGACCTCGCTGTTAAAAATCACGTGTAGTTTTGACCGACCAGCAAACTCACACGACCAGAGGGTTAATGTGCCCTGATTTGATTGTAAAACCATGTTTGCATGGCCTTTAGCACCAAGACCATAAGAAACTTCGCGTTCCAGTCCGCACACATTCGCATACGGATGCTCGAGGATAACGAAATAAACATTTGCATAGCACTCAGATAACATTGAACAAAATCTACTGTGTGAAGTTAAATATAAAGATGATTGTACAGTAGATATGAACCAGATTGTGTACCGGTTGTCTGTATGGAGTATGTTTTATACTAAAACAATGAAATGTGCCGTGATGTACTGAACAGGGATCAGTTAAAGTCTTACAATGTATATTTCAGTTACATTCCTTAATAATGGTTTATTTCTTTTGTTTGTTTTTCTTTTTAAATATGTTGCGTTGATGTTTTTGAATGAAATCACAGATTGTAATACTTTTACTTGCCTAAAGCAACGATATCTTGACAGAGATATTATTTGTAAATCAACTCACCCACCCCAAGTATTAATAATAAATCATATAAAAGACGTGGGTGATATTTTTATTTGGGAATCTTGAAGACATTCTGGGATCTCCTGCACGGATCGGAAATACGGAGTGCTGCAGCATTCATCGGGAATGCGCTTTGCATTTACACTCACAACCGGATGTAAATTCCTGGTCCGGTTTACTGGTCCGGATTCTGTTCCAGGTGGCATCGTCCTTGGGAAGCACGAAACGGCGTAGGATTGTAGGACTGGCGCCTGAGGCATGGCTAACGGACCAACTGATGGGCTGTGAAGGGCTCGGGGGGACATGCTGCCCCCTGCTGGACCTCGCCTGCACACGCTAAGCTGTCAGGACCCATGCAATCCGCTAGACAAGAGGCCACGACCCACCGATGCATATCCTCATTTTAACGCTTTGTCTTTGTGTATTTTTTAAAAAAATAAGAAAGTAATAAAATAAAATGCTTCTAGTGTTTAGCAGTTATTTCTAACGCTGGCATTAATTGACACTGGGATATTTAAAGCACAATGTGACCTGTCTAAATGCCCAAAAACTTTGTCCCCCACAGACCACCCCCCCCTTTCCGATGCCCACACATCAGCTGGCCCCCCACCTCTGACCTGTTCGCTGTCTTTCGTTGCATCTGTGTTTTGCTTCATGCCATTTCAGTTCAGCATGTGTGTATATCACCATAGCATAACTTATTCTGCTGTATGAAGTATTAGAATAGGTGAAACCTGTATTGTCATTTACTACCTTCAGCCTGTGGGTGTCTTTACTGTAACACTGGCGTAACTGTTACCAATTAAACTCTAAAAACTGGAAAAAGAGATGGCTGACTCCCTTTAATGGCTCCCTGCATAAGCTGAAATTGGCCCGTGCGCAACAAGTCTTGATAATATAATAACTCGTTCAAAAATCTTTTTCATACATTATATCCATGAGAAATGCCAAAATACGGTGAAGCGAAAGAGGCTTCTTTCTGTTCAGCATTCCATATCGCGGCTCTTTCTCTGAAATATATACGCAAACGCTTCCCACCGTAAATGTTCCTCGGCCTTGGCTCTGCTCTGCCGCGGCACCCGGAGCTGGCGCCAAGGAGAAAACATGTCAAACCTCCTCCCACCCATCCAGCGAGAAGCTACCAGGCAGCTATGGGATTGCTGCCATTCCAGAAGGACTGTCTGTAAGCGAACGACAGCTGGTTACAGCTGGATCACCCAACAGGGCTTAAGATGAACCCGTCCCTCCTGACATGACATCTCAGGGAGGCGCTGGGAAGGAGGCTATGCCGGATCCTACGTTCATAACATTGCAGATCCACTTCGTCCTTATTCCAGGGACAACTAGCCAATGGGAAGGGTGGGGGTGGGTGACAGTGATCCGTCCATTGTGATTGGCTGGATCTTGCCAGCATGGCCTGCTGTTGTTTTGAATGTGATTAACTGAGTAGCCAATGGTGTTCCTTTTTGGAGTGGGTGAAGTAAAATCCTGGAAATTTCCTGCTAGTTTCTAAAGCAAGTTGAAATATTTTCCCACCAAAACCAAGGCCTGGTACTACATCCCCTGACCCAATCCTAAAATCCAGTTTGCAGCTGGAAACCTACAACAACATTGGGCACATTGTTCTTGGAACCTGGTCGGAAAATACAACTGAAATAGAGAAGAATTTATTTTTTAAACTCGGTCTTACTGGCTTAATCATTTCCGGCGTGAGACAAATGGAACCATATGGAGGGAAAAAAATTATTATTTTGGAGTGACTTCCTTTAAAAGGATGGAAGACCTCCTGGTACTTCATTGATTAGAAGACGAAACATATGTTTGCAACCATCTAAAAATTGTATGAGTTATGCCACTGGTCAAATCTAAAACAGAAACAAAGCTAATACTTCTATGACGTTAACCACTTAAATGTCACGTACCTGAAGCACACCAACAAAATAATCCAGTTTTAAAAATTTTAACTTGCTTTAGAATAAAGGGCAGGATAAGCAGTTTAATGTGACCAAAAACAACACAGACTACATGCCAGAGTCATCTCTGTGGGCAGACACTGTAAGCAGAGCATCGCATCGCGCATCACGTATCGCATTGCGCATCGCATCACGCATCGCATCGCATTGCGCATCGCATCGCGCATCACGCATCGCATCGCGCATCTCATTGCAGCGCATCGCATCACGCATCTCATCTCATTGCAGCGCATCGCATCACGCATCGCATCACGCATCGCATCACGCATCGCATTGCGCATCTCATTGCAGCGCATCGCATCTCGCATCGCATATCGCTGCTTACCACAAGACTCGGCACTAAGAGGCGCAGCACTAATTGTGAATCGCGCTTATACTGAAGGACGTCTTAGTCGTAGAGGGTGCTCTGGGGAGACAGCTCAAGCCGTGAAGCAGCCACACCGATGAGAAAATGAGGCAGCAAGGAGAATGACATTAGCTAACTGCTTAGCATAACCAAAGCAACTTACGTAGCCTACGTCTAGTCATTATTTCCATTCATGCAGTGGATCTTTGACTGACACTGCCGTGGTTAAGTGCCCTGCTAATGGACAGCACGTTAGGGCCCCTCCTGGGACACGAACTGCTGACCTTCTGGGTGTAGATCCCAGCTGTTAAACCAGCTCTGGTGAATTGCTGTGACCCAGAGCGGAAACCAGCAGCGACACTGGACCAAGGACTGTTATAGCCTCTAACAAATTGATGAATTTTACTTTTTCGTCCTTGTTTTTTTATTGGACATTTGGACATTGTTTAGTTATGAACTGAATTTTTTGTGTGCATGCCGAGTTTAAATAATTTCTGGCAAAAGGATAATGGATAATACAAAAAAAATCATCTGCTGAGAACCAGCTGTTTTAGTGAGTAAGATTTTCCACTGATGGTATGTAATGTGAATTCAAGATCATAATGTTTTATTAGCGACTGTACAAGGCGATATCTATTTGTACAGCCTGCTATTAGCTTCAATGAACAAAGAAACATTCATTGGCAGACAACATTTAATATTTCAACTTGCACTGAAGCTTATGATGCTACGATGTTCCGTGAGATTTCCCGGAATCAACAAACGTCAAACCCCACTATGAAAAAGGGAAGTTAGTTTGGTTATGGCTGTGAAATCCGGATTATTTTTGGAAAAAAAGATGAAAATAGCAACATTTCATGTTTATTGGAATTTATTGGTACACGATTTGTACAAAGAGTCATTATTTCACACTGAGCACATGGTGAAACATTGTAATGATCTGAAGCATATTGTATATATTGAAAGCAAAAAGACAGAAAATTGACATTCTTGAGACATTTTCAATGATACCGATTTCTATGTATTATGCATTGTGAATAGCTAATGTCTTGATTTGCAGACATTGCATCTCTCAGTCATTGTTCAGAATCTCTTTCAACAGTATCATTTAATGCCAGAGCCTTTGAAGTCACACATTCATGCGATCTTGACAGCGAGAGTGATTCAGTGGCTCCAAAATAGCAGCTTCCAGTTATTGGGTTGAGTCACTACTGAATGAACAAGTACCAATGTGCGTTATACGACAAAAAGAAAAAAACTCTCCTGTTAAACAAGGGCCTCCTTTCTTAGTGCTGCCGACTTCATAGCGAATTCCAGCACCACGTGTGGGCCCCGGGGCTGGGCGCTGGACCCAAATGGAGGAAAAGGACATTTGGAGCAGAGAGCCAGGTCCATCTGTTCTGTCAGATCGTTGGGCTCATCGAAATGTCTCTATCTACCAACATGGGACGGAGAGGCACTTATTGAAGCTTAGGGAGGCAAACTTGTCTGCAAAGTGTCACATGACAGCAAACAGCTTTGGGGAGACTGTGTTAATAAGCTTGGGATGCAACAGGAATTACATTTCCCTGAAGGACTACACTGGAAGACGCACTGGAAGACGCACTGGCAGTTCACTTCCAGGTGTTGGATGGAGCAACAGGCTCGAGTTTGCCTACAGTACAGTTTTTATCAATTTACTCAAGCAAGAGCTGTTATAGGTGGAGAACCATGCCGCACCCCCCCCCCCCCCCAAAAAAAAGGTAACCATTGAAACAGTGAGTTATTAGTCTGTTTCTGTTACCATGTTCCCCATTCTCAAGGGTTCAAAGGATTCAAAAGCTTTATCATCATTTGTACAAGTACAATGACAATACAAGTACAATGACAGACATACAACATAATCAGTATACCCAGAGTGTAGAATATGCATACAATATGCAATAACATACCTTTATTTATTTATTACCAATGGGTAATAAATGACAGAGGTGCTGGTACTGTAGTGTGTCTTATCAGTGTGTATCTCACATTCTCCTTATTGCTGGGAAAGGCTGTTTCTGAGTCTTGATGTCCAGCTCAGAATTTCACGATTTTGTCTGGACCTCAGCGCCATTTTGTTTTCGTATGGAGCCAATGTCGGAGAAGATCATAGAAATTTCAAAAATGTGTGCAAACAATCATCTAAGATAGAGGCAAGCAGTGAATATCTTGAGTCTCACAATGGGAAACACATGATATAATTTGAAATATTTCTATCTTGGCAGTTGAAAGGTCTTGATTAGGGGTGTAGATGGAAATTCTGGGTCCCCAGACAACACATCATGCACCTATATTTTTATGTATTCAAGAGCCGCTGTCGAACGCTGGTTGTCCTGAATCTGTCAGGGCACCCAGGCTGCTCAGAGTCCACGTGGGACAAGTTGACTGTCTCAGTTTCGTTTCCTTCTCTGGACCTTTGAAGGTCAGTCCACAGTGTGAGGAACATATAAATATCACCCCCACTTTTGATCTCCAAATCATTTCAGACACAGACAGCCAGCCGGCCAGGAGTACAACCGCAGGCCTGACCTCCAGGACCAATCAGAGCTTCCCTGCAGGCTGCATTCTGGGAAAAATATTCAAATCTAAATCCAAGTAGAGTGCAAATGAACGGGGCTGAGGAAGGTGGCTATTCACCACGGTGGCGTCGTCTCTGGTTTCTTCCAGGGACCGGCGCTCCTGCCGTAATGGGCTCATTCACATCACAGGAGAGGAAGCGGCGTCCTTGAGCCCCCGTCACGGACGCCTGTCTGCTGGCATCTGTCAGGAAGCTGAGGACAGGCTCAGTGGTGGAGCGGCTCCCCTTCCCCAATTTGGCATTTTTCATTTACAGCTTTCTGCCTTTAATGCTTAACCTGAAGCTGGGAAACAGGGTCCAAGAAAAAAGTTTCTCCCCATTTTTGTACGTGGAAGCCTTGAACGGCCTGAGTCTTACTGGAGGCCAGTGTGAGCACACGTCCATAACCAGCGTGCGCCCGACAGCCCACTGAAAACTACAACGAGTGGAAAGAAAACGTGGACCACTGTCTTACTCTTCAGTTCTCATTACGCCAATTTAGCTTAATGTTCCTGAGTGGACCTTAGCGTGCGGACCCAGCAACAACTCTTTTGGACTATTTTTTATATCTTCACTTCTTTAAAATTATATATTAATGATTAATCTTGAATGTTTATGTCTGTACATTTTCATGCACCCCGGTTGCGCTATATAAATAAAATTGAATTGAATATGCTTATATGCAATGTGACATGCGACTGGAACAGCAAGGTGAGACAATCCCTGGAGTTAAGGGAATTGCTTAAGGGCCTAATAGTGGAATCAATCTGCCAACCATAGGATTTAAACCAGCAACCTTCGGAGCGACTGATGAGGCCTTTGTCATTCTGGCCGGTATTTGAACATCCCCTGAACAGAAGCTCTGAAGCCTTATTTTACAGCATCTGTCACCGGAGCCGACTCAGACGGCGAGATTGTCATGGGAAGAGCGGGTTTAAAACCCTGTCAAGTTTTGAGATTCATGTTTTTGCTAAGGTGTCTGAAACATTCCTCCATTTCATCCACTGCAGGTTTGGGTAATCTAAGGTCATGTCACGCTGGCATGGTCTCCTGCTCTGCTGTGATGTTCCCCTCTTTAACCAGTGTGATGTTTCTCTGTCCAATAACACTGGCGAGTGCCAGCAAAGCATTTTGCTTCCATCTGTGGTACCTATTTTTTATTTTTTTTTTGTCATGAGCAGCTCAGGTTTGAATGAATTTCTTCCTGCTCGGACCCCCATCAAAATAGTGATGACGAATCACAAAATTCTCATCGAGACCCTCTGACACGATGCAATGCCAAGCTTCCACACAGGGGCCCCGTGTGAAGTCCAAAGGCTCTCACACACCTCTTTTACGAAGCATTTCATCCTCAAAATGACTCAATTTCCTTCAGATTGAGCTTTGGCTTCAGATCTACAGTGACCTGGGCTTCAGTGCTACAGAATGTGGCCACAGTCTGGATTGACTGAGTTTACTGACAACAGTCATTTCGGCACACCCTTTAGCTATAAAAAAAAAAGAAAGTCAAAAAAAGTATGACAATAGTCCTCACAGGGCTTGACCCCTTAATTCACACGTACTTTCAACCTTAATAACAGGCACAAGATGACAAAGGTTCCCCAGTGGCTGCCCTTCATTAATAATGATTATTTTGGGTCTGTTAAATATTACCATTACCTCGGTGAAATTGCCAGTAGCCACAAGCTATGAAAAGATTAAAACATGTTTGAAGAAACTTTTTTTCTTTAACGCCCCCCTTGCGGCCCAGGGCTAGAGTGTAACCGGGAGTCTGCTATGTCAGGCACTCCGAAATGTCACAATGAAAGCACCTACAAAGCCCGACATCTCCGTAAATCCCATAATTATTCCGGGATACATTATGTACCTGAGCCCCAGCTGTCTGCATTTGCGCCGGGGGGATTTCGGGCTCTCACAATCAGCTTACACAGACAGATCGCGTGATTGGCTAAGACCCGGCAATGGTAAGTAGCATGCTTAGCATTTACAGATCGTTAAATAAAGGATTCGAACGTGCAGGAGTCCCCCTACGTTACCCAGAGCTTCCACGTGCAGTAGCGGTACCCGCACCCCCACCCCCCCCCCCCCCGCAAGGATTCTCGACTGCTGTTCCTGGACCCTTCCTTCATCCCCCTGTCTGTCAGCCACATAATCACATTCAGAGTCCAAGCGAAGCCAGAATCAAGCTAGCCACGCGGCAACCCCCAAACTCACTCACTGGAAAAATAAAAAATAATAAAAAAAAAAAACCAGTCAATTACACAGTAAACACGGGTTCCACAGTGCGTCCTGCCCATCGTCAAGACTGGCCCTCCCCGGCCGAAATCGAAAGGCCAGAAAAAGAGAAAAGGGTAAAATATCTTTCCTACAACCAAGAGATCAGGAGGAGAGATTAAGAGAAAACACTATGAAGTCTCACTCTCTCTCTTTTTTTTTGATTTACATAAAAAAATCTAAACTCAGCTTTCCAGACTAATTAATATTAATGGCAAAAATGGAAATGAGGTGCGTCAGTTGAGAAGCCAAATGAAGAACAAACCGCACTTCTTTCAGTCTCTGGATGTATGTCTTTCTGAATATAAGTGAGCCCCTAACATGCGTGACGCCTGTGCATAGACTCTCATACAGAGAGACAATTTTTCTAGATAATAGCCTATCACGCAGGATACAATTTAAATTAAAAAATGCAATTTTCACCTTGAAATGAACAAATGATTACAATTTCTATACAAATTAAGGCATCCAGGCAGCGCCTCAGTACTGGGCCCGGGCCATGAAACTTGACATAATTACCATGAAATACATTTTCAAATATTTGTATTTTGTCCGTCGCTTTAAAACATCTAACTCTGCCTTCTGTGGGTTTCTGATCTCACCTTCTGGGGGAAAACGCATAAAAAAACACAGGGAAAAATCATCAGAGATGAAAAAGCCTTCAACAGGCAAGATAAAATACTGAGGGGGGGGGGAACAAACAGTAAATTGCCGTTGTTCGGCTCTGGGGCCCCTGGAGTTATCTCTAAAAGCCAAATTATGGCTCCTTATCTTGGGAATCATATCTAATAGTTATCTGCTCAGATGTTAGTCTCCCTTCCCTTCTCCCGTTCCCTCTGCGCCGTTCTGCACCAGAAGTATTATTTATTTGTGATTATGGGGACCCTTTGAAGAGAAGATGTTAACTTTTGCATTAAGATCCAAAGTTACGGTGAATTCTCAAGTTGAGGTTGTGGAGCAAACGGGCAGAATACAAAAAGGCTCCTCTCTGGAGGTGGGCAGAGAGAACAGACTCACTCAGACGGCCAGAGAAGCCCCGCCTCACGCTGGACCGGGCAGTGCGCATCGCTCCTTAACACGACCGACCCGGACCATATGCTGTTAGAATGGGCTGGACAGTTGGGCAGCAGGGATGGTTAAATGAACAGAATATTTCAGATGAAATGATATAGCTGCCTCTCTGACTTCCATTTGTCTCCATATGTCATGTATTTATAACTGGCTAAAATTTAATTATCTGTTTTAAATTCAAATTTAAGATTTATTATTCTACAAGTCCATGGGCCTTGGCTGAGAGGTGGGTTTGGGGCCTGCCTTCCACTTAGAGCAAGACTGAGGCAGTGCATTATGGGAGATGAGTGGGGGATGATGCATTATGGGGGATGTGTGGAGGATGATGCATTATGGGAGCTCTTTCTTTTTCCATGCAAAAAGGGCTGGGTGGCTCCACACCATCCCTCAAGAGGTCTTGCTGGGCACTCTGTCTCCTTCCTCTCTGCCTTCCTCCTCCTCCCACACCCTGGCCTTTCTCACTAGTGTCTGCTCCCCCCCCCCCCCCGACAAGCACACCTCAGATTTCAGCACTTGACCCCTTAATGCCAGGGGTCACCATCGCACCAGCAACAATTTCACACTCAAGATGAAAGGGAAATGAGCAGTGTCTCCAGGCCGCGGCCAAGCTATTGACGCTCCGAACCCCCTCCCCCCTTCCCCTCAGGGAGCAGGGCCAGGCGTCTGCGGGGGGCACGTGGGGAGAGGGAGAGGTTTCTGTCTCTGCCCAGCGGCACTGTGGGAGGACACAGAGGGTCACAGAAAAACACAAACTGGGCAAGAGCGACTGAAAGGCGAAGAGAACCAAAGCCAGATGAATAGAGTCAGGTCCTGCTACATGAGCCATATACATGGGGCCTCATGGCTGATTTCACAACCTGAGGCATCGCAGGATCCTGGACGGATGGATGGATGGATGGATGGAAGGAAAAAACTCCAGCTACAGCCAGTAAGGGGGATTTTGCAGGAGAAAAAAACAGAGAAACATTATCTGACATGTAGACAATGAATGAGCAGTTGGACAAACAGTGTGAGTGGCAGTAGAGCGGCAGTGAGCAGCTGCAGCCTGGAGGAGACGCTCCCCTACCTTCAGGAGCACTCTGGTCAGCTCAGCTAGATGCTCCTTCCGCTGAGCAGTGGCTCATCGATCAACCAGGGTTCCATGATTAACTGCTTCGTCATACACACTCAAGACATGTTCAAAATTCCCTGGCCTGTGCCTGACTGGAAGGACGGGAATTATGATATATTTGATAAGAGCTGTAATAGATTCCATCCATCCATCCATCCATCCATCTTCTGTTACTGCTTGTCCCATTCAGGGTCACGGGGGGGGGGTCCAGAGCCTATCCTGGAGGCTACAGGCGCAAAGCAGGGAACAACCCAGGATGGAACGCCAACCCATCACAGGGCACAAGGCAGGGAACAACCCAGGATGGGACGCCAACCCATCACAGGGCACAAGGCAGGGAACAACCCAGGATGGGGCGCCAACCCATCACAGGGCACAAGGCAGGGAACAACCCAGGATGGGGCGCCAACCCATCACAGGGCACACACCTATGGGCAATTTGGCAACTCCAGTTTGTCCCAGCACATTTTTGGGCTGTGGGGGGGGAAAGAAGAGTACCCGGAGGAACCCCCACGGTGACACAGGGAGGGACACGCAAACTCCACACATATGGAGCCGTGGCAGAGACTCAAACCCTGGTCAATTATTTTTTTTATCATTTTTATCTTGTGGGGTCCGACTTCAGTGTCTTCGGATGCCTGGACAAACCCTCGTTGACAACCAATAGGAAACATCCATTTCACGACCAACACAAATTTCATTTAATAATCTGATCTATAATGTGATGCATGTGGTACACGGCATGCGAAACACTAGCTGTCACCATATGTCTTTATGTTTATTATAAACGTTATGGAAGTCGCCACCTGAGCACTTACACGTGCGTCTGCCGAACAGCCATCTCCGCACTGCAGGTTAATCGATAACGGCTGTGAAGGTCAGCTATGTAAATAAGGTTGGCCTTTCACATGTATCCCTCTGTATTAACGTGTCAGAGTTGCATGTTTTACCGCTCGCATTTTGCACGAGCTCCGCACATCTTGGATGGGGGGGGCAGTGGGTAGGGGGAGGTGTTTGTGGAGGCCTGTTTGTAATGCTTCCCCCCCCAACACACACTCTCCCTCAGCGTCCCATGCCCCCCCCCCCCCCCGTCACCCCACCTGGCACAGCTGGGTTGCAGCTTCCTTCTGCATTCATGAGCAATGCGACGGGTAAATAAGAAGGTTCATTACCACGTTAAAGTGTTACTAATGACATGTACCTGCCGCCCAGCACCTCCGAAAATGTAATGTGACACAGTGGAATGGAAAATCCATTCAGCCCCTCTGCGGCTCCAGTCGCGCCCCTGTGCACTCAATGGAAATTTCCCTCTCCTGGCTCTTCCATTTTGCTGTTCCCTGAAACCAATATTTACAATTCTGCAGCCATTATGTCCTACCAAGCCCTTTGCTCTCACTGTCACAACCTCCATATTAGCTGAAAATTGCTAACTTAACGGGAGAGAGGCTGAATGCGGCCTGAATCACCCCCCCACCCCACCTCCCCCGCCCTGTGAGGCCGGCAGCCCTGGAAGACCCAGCAGGGGGTCCCAAGGAATCAACACCGTGCCGAGGTGGAGGATAAATGCCCACCTGGGGTGACCCTTCGAAAAAACCCAGTGCCTGCTTGCCCACGGCACTGGCAAACAACACGTGACATACGTGTGAAGCAGGGATGGGCAGCCCTAACGTGTGGATTCCCCAGCTTCGTGCCGGTGCTGGGTGCGAGAATGCCACAACGGTTCGGTAGGACCCAGGGGGTGTCGGAGGGGCATGGATACCCTGGCAGATTCCAGGGGCCCACCACTGTGTTGGGGCCCCAAAAATCTACTGTTGAGGGCCCCCTGTGACTAAGGGGGATCCCCCTATTGACAAAATGTACCAAGGAGGACCCCCCACCTGTTGGCAAAATCTACTGGAGGGACCAAGATGACCCAGAATTTCCAGCTACTCCCGTAGTAACATCCCCGTAGTAACAGCCCCATGGTAACAGCCAACCAAGGGTATGTTTCCCAAAAGCATAAGTGTAAGCATGCAACTGAATAGTTCTAACTATGTTAGTTGCTAAGGGGAGTGTTTGGGAAATGTACCCTAAGTGCTTAAGCAATAATTACGTGTTCACGCTTGGCTTGATTCAGCCAATTTAAGAGGACTCTGTGGATTTCCCACGCAAAGCAAGTCATACGTAAATGTTCCGAATGAACTCAGACCCTCAAAAAGTGAACCGAACGTTTAGGTCGTGACGTTGCACAGAATCCCAGAATTCGCAGCTAAAATCAAAACATTTGGTTAGTGTCTCAAGGGGAAACTAATGTTACTTAATCTATTTCGTCTTAAAAAAATTAGGCTACCTGACGGAGGCGAGCATAAGATAAAAATATCATAATTTGAGATATTTGTTTTATTTTATTGAAGCCTTAGACCTTAAAATCAAAAGATCTATCATCTTATAAAGTGTACTTTCAGTAGTTGTCATGCTTCTGTTTTTAAGAAATAGGTTTAACATTTTAGATCGATCTCGCGGTCGGGATTAATAGCGTGTTGATCTGCCTGTTAAATACATGCCATTATATGTACTTGTGGTGAATACCATTAATCCCCAAGGTGTGTGATTAAAAAAAAAATAACATCCATTAACATCCCTACATATAATATCCTCTGTTTTCTTATTGCCATCTGTTCATCAAGCCTTTTTGAAAGCGTTGAAATTCAGCTTGTACTTGGTCGCTAATAATATTTTTGTTAATAATTTGTTCATGATAAGTTTAGGTTCACCCATAAAATGAATATTAAAACGTGGGCCATTCTCGTGAACTTGACATTTTGTTGAGGATGAAACGACTCTCGTGATCAGTTCAGCATCCAAAAGGACCAAGTGTGAATGTGAAATAGATGGAAACCACATAAAAACTGTAGCGCACCAGAAAGTGAATCGAGTGCTTCTGGTAGATGATGCACAATAGTAATCCAAAGAGATACACATTTGGTTTATTTTAAGAGTAATATATGTAAAAACACCCTTAGAATATAAACCTGCATTCACACCTGGAGTTTTTTTCCTCAGAAATAATCCCAGTTATTTTGAGTTAGCAAAACATTCACTAAAGACATTTGTGTCTTTCCATTTTACATGCCTTCTCTTTCAATGATATGTTTATGTGAAAAGTATTCCAATAATACTTAATTGATATGGGGGTTGCCTCCCAAGTTTTTGTAACTAATTAACTTATGTAAATTGGCCTCATTACCCAGCTGTTTTATCTGTTTTTTTTTCCTGAGCCGTCATTTAACCAGCCGGTTTGAGTGCTAATTGTAATGAGCTCATTAGCGTGGTAGACACATCGCCAATTATCGGCTATGGAAAACAATTAGTCGCCAGGCGCTTGAAAGAGCAGCGTGAGTCTGCTGTGTAGAGGGAGCTTGAACGTTCCAACAATCCAATTCACACATCAGGCTTATCTGTGCTTCTGAGGCAGTGAAGAAGGCAAAGTCCAGCCAAAGTGACTCAGACAGATCTCAGGATGTGATAGTCATAAAAGTCATTCTGTCTTCTAAAAATAAGCCATTTTAGACACAGGCATCAGCTAAGGGCAATGCAGAGAGTAGAACTGTCAAAATTAATTATTTGTATTTAGTATGTCTTGTCATATGAGGTTAATAAACACTTAAAGTAATTATGCCTGTACATGTGAGGATCGCACACAGCTGGAAGCATACAGGTTAGAGAGCACAAAGGGGACATTGTTATTTTTACACCTGTGCAAGTTCAGGCTGTTAATGACACCAAGCTGGTTCATGTTCGCTGGCTAATTGTGGGTCTGACAAAAAGCAGCTGGGATGAAGGGCTGGGAGAACTGGTAGGAACTGGGGAGGGAAATACTGAAATGGGGGGGGAGGGATTTGGGAAGTGGCACAAGGGAACTGAGAAAGATAGATTTACATTTTGGTTGGTTTGGTTTTGTTTTAATGTTCTCGATTTGTTTGTGTCGGCACTAATTGCCCTTGACTTCCTGCTGGTTGGACATTGTCACTTCTGCTCTTTTCTCCACACGGGACCAAGCCTTTCTAGTCCAGGTTACTAGCAGTGAAAGTACCAGTATGGAAAATGTGAAGGAAAAAAATGCTATCACATAAAAATACTGTCCCAGTCTGACTCTTCCTTCCCAAGAGGTCAGTCCCCCCCCCCAAAAAAAGACACACCGGAAGTAAGAACGGCTTGGTCAATCTCCACAACCAACCTTAAGACCCTCAACCACAATGAAACCCAATGAAGGAGCATAAGGTCACTGTCTGTCCTGTGGTGTCCCCTTGTCCAGCGTGTTGCTGCCCCTCCCCTTTCAGTGGAGGTAATTAGACCTGCCATCAGAGTCGTCAGGCAGACAGCACGGCCTGTCGGCCCACATTGGGCTCTTCATGGAAGGCCGGAGGCGCCTGCTCACCGCATCTCCAGGAGGCTTTCGCTTTTAATCAGCGGCTCCATCAGGCCGCACCAGTGAATCCAACAGCTGATCATCCAACACGTCAGTCGGCCTGACTGATTAATTCGCTTGACGCCAGACGGGATGTTCTGCCTTGCTCATCGTGTAACCCCCACCACCTCGGTATTAATTGAGCTCGCTCTTCAGCCATTGTTTTTTTTACACTTCTCTTACTTCCCCACAAGGCGATGCTTCGAACCCCTTGATGTGAAGAAGGCAGGCACCATCGATCGTTAATTACAGGTAGCTGTGTTTTGGCCTGTTTGTGTTTTGTTAGTGCCCCTCTAGTCTATGTGAGAATATCTACGTATGTAGGCAGGCTTTACAGGTTTTATGGGGAAATCCAACCTGGATTGGTGACTCTCCTTGGGCCGGTTCATTTCACACGTGTGTCATTCTGATTTGAAGCCTTGACGGCCCACTGAGCTCCTCCCAAATCTCACATGTGCTGTTTTTGCTTTTTTTTTTGGTGCAAGGTAATGTTTTGTAAGGTACCTGATTCTAAGTGTCTCTCAGCAGAAGCGAGACTCACGTCCGTCTCCTAGGTGTCGGGAGGTGAGGTGTGGACAGTCCTGAATGGAGGATCAGGGTTGGGGAGGTGCTCCCGTCTTCTGCTTGCTTAGATACCCATCTCTCGCTCACATGCTGATGCTCACATGACTGAGGTCACTCGAGGTTGGGGAAACCCCCCCCTGTTAATTACGAAAGGGGATGCCAGTGCCGGAGACGAGACCCCACCCAGCGGCTACCTGCCGCGGTGCACATGGTGGACGACCACCACTGCAGACGGAGACGCCCCCCAACCCCCTCGTCTCCAGGCTGCCCCCCCCCAAGCCTCATTTCCGAGAGCGAAATCGCTGGCATTTCACAGCTGTTAAGTGCCTTCTCCTTCTCTGTCGCCATTAGCGACAAATTAATAGATGCCTTTCGGTAATCAGCCTTTATTATAGCTGTCAAGGCGTGAGTCTGCAGAGGGGCAGCCAGGCGCGGGGGGACGCGATTGCGGGCTGCTTGCATGCCGCCATCCCCAGACCGTCGCATTTCCCACCAAAAGCATTGGTAACACTTTGCATTAACTGTACCCTTATAATGCATTCGTAGCAACATGTAAGTAAACCTTAATGATACATTAATATACATTAATAACAAACATTATGATGATGATAAGAATCATTATAATCGTATAATGTTTGTTATTAGTGTATATTAAAGCTAAGACAGGATGTTACAGTATAGTTACGTGCTGCTTATGAATGTTCTACCAGTGCATTATAAATGCATTATGAAGGTGCACTGAATGTTCTATGAATGCATAATGAATGTATTATGAAGGTTCAGTTAATGTAAAGCATTACCAAAGCTCTCTCTCTGCTCTTGACCCGTATGCTCATGTTTATATACTTACTGAAACAACCATAATGAAATGACAGCCGGGTCTGTCTGAGAACCTGGAAGAGTCACATTCTCTGAGGCTTTCCTACCTGCTGTCTCTACTCAAATTCCCCTAATGCTTCTAGGAGGTAGGATGTTTCCCTGGGTAATTTAAGACAAGTGGACAGATCCCCAGAACCCAAAAACTCTGACAACAGAATGACGTGAGGCAAAATAACAGCGACTTGATGGTGATATGTGGAAAAAACGTCAAAGTTGGATACGATCTCTGGGGAACGGATCGGTTGTGTAACGAAGAACATCTTTCACCTGGCTCCGCGATTTCCCAGAAGACAGCTGCTCAGCGGCCAAGAACTCACTGAGGACAAACAAATGAATTCATTTCAGGTTCCTCCCAGCATTAGTTAGCATGCGGGCAGCGCCGATACGGCTCCCATCTGTGGCACCTGAGCCTTAAACCCCCCCCTATGCCAACGTGCAATGGGGGGGTCTGTAATTTCCTGGTGTCCTTGGGAACCATCGTCTATATTCTAACCAACCTGTGTTTGGGCGAATGCAATTACAATAGGATTTAATATAGTGGTGATCCTGGGATTAGCAAGCCTTACATGAGAGATAGGACACCCCACCCTCATCACAGCCCCATGCGGACACCCCGACTGCGATAGGGAACCGAAAGTCGCCAGGGAAAAAGAAATTTAATTTGCAGGATTAGGGGCACAATTTAAATCAATCAGATCCTTTATGATGCATCAAGCCATTTCAGAAGGCAGGGGATTATGGGAGTTTGGGTGTTCATATTCACAAAAGATTTAAAGGGTTATTTGTCACCACCCTGCACCATATATAAACATATATATACAACTATAAAACTTCCTAACAGATGGCCTCTCCTTACCACATGTTTTTTAATGTCTGTGGGCATTATAAGTTCTCTGAGAAACGCGATTACACATGAAGATATAGGAAAGGCGTGGTGAGGGCATAGGAGTCGTAATGGATGAGAACGCAGAGGGAGTCGTAATGGATGAGAACGCAGAGGGAGCGGCTCACAGATTTGGGTGTTTCCAAACTCCTCTGCATCAGGCGGATCCTGCTTGCGCTTATCGATTCGGCAGCACGTGGCACGGTCTCCAGCAGAGATAAGGCAACACCCCTCTGCTCCCCGAATCCCACTCCCCCCAGTAGCACACGCTGTAGAATCTCACCATTAAAATATGAGCAGTGCTAGGGTGTTCCGGGCAGAGGGGGGGGGGGCTTGGATTTCAGGGGGCCTTTTCAGGGGAGAGGGGAGTAGGAGACAGAAATTGCTTTCCCAGGGTATTGACAACCAGAACAGCTGAGATTCCAGCCCCCCACCCCATGTACGCACCCTGGGCAGCTCATTGTACCCGCACAGATGTGCGAGGGAGGGCAGGGTGTGATGTTATGCCAAGCGGGGAAAGTTCTGTAATGAGAAAAGAGAGCAGAGGTCAGTCGCTTTGTTAATGCCCCCAGCCCAACTCCCCCGCACCCCCATGCAGAATGAGAACCTCGGAACAGCTGCAGCCATCCTGCATGTACCCCAGTGCCCAGGAGCGACTTGGAAAAGACTTCCAGCTGGGACAGAGAGGCACGCTGCTTTAGCGGACGCACCCATTGCGCGCCGCATGGAAACCATGCATGAGTCATGTAGTAGTTCCACAAGTGAATCATGCAGGAGTCATGCAGGTATTCATGTAGGAGTCACACAGAGAATCATGCAGGAATCACCCCAGAAATCATGCATGAGTCATGCAGGTAGTCATGCATGACTCAGACGGAGAATCATGCAGGATTCACACACAGAATAATGCAGGAGTCACACAGAAAATCATGCAGGAGTCAGCATCATGCAGAGAATCATGCAGAGAATCATGCAGTGGTCAAGCAGATAATCATGCCGAGTCAAGCAGAAGTTATGCAGAGACTCACACAGAGAATCATTCAAGATTGACCCAGAGAATCACACGGAGTCATGCAGGAGTCGCATAAAATAACTCAGAAAATGACAACGTCACACAGAAGTCACAGAGATTCACATCAGCTGACACATGCAAAATCACGTATGAAATACGCAGTGAATCAACACAACACAGGATTCACCCCCTCGGCTCACACTGCTCGCTCTGTAACGTGGTAAGATTCTGCAGAGAGTAAGGAAACCAAGAAAAGCTGCATTACTCCGACAAATGGCCAGTCTGCACATTTCAGTCATACAGGATGCTGTGTGCTTTCTGGGTATCATGGCAGTAGACCTGGAATCTTTACTCTTTACGTAATGCTTTGGATACAAACACATGAATTTGAAAGTAATATTGAATTGTGTGATTCGGGTAAAAGCACAAATGTGATTTTTGCTCTAAATCGGCTGCGATGTACACTGCTGTATGTATGTGTCGTGGTGAATCTGTAAGCACTAGCTGCCGGTCGTATGCTGTCTGTAATCCAAGTCATGTGAACATTCAAACCAAATTATTGCTGAGAATGATTTCAATTCATAGAGGGGGTCCATGAAAAGCCCCCCCAGGGCAGGGGGTAGGGCTGGGTTGAGGGGGAAGCCCGCTTCAACGGATGCCACAGCAGTTAGAAGCAGCTCCAGGAAGGGCACTGTTAACAGGATAAACGGATTTGCGACGTAACAAGGGGCAGACTCAACATGCGGGCATCTCTCTGAAGAAAGTAATTTTATGTACATACTTTATTTGGGAGCATTTAGGGTATGTCATGTTGTCATGGTAACTTAAGCATGTTGCCCTGGTTAAATTGCTCGAACGCATTGGTGCAGGCTGCCACTTAATGGTTAGAAAGTTCACCAGTTTAGCTGTGTGGAAGTACCATGCAGTGTCTCTGCTGATTCTTAACATCCCTCCTGAGGTGCAGAGATGGGCATTTCACCAGAACGCATCAGTATAAGTGCTTCACTCGAGTTAACAGAAATGCTGGCTCTCAGGCCTGTGTCCTTATTCACAGCCTGGCCTTTCTGTTGTGAATATTGTGATCCCGGGTGTTTGCTGTGGGGCAGGATGGACACAAGAGTTTGTAATGGTCACTGGAGTGGGGGGGGTGGGGCTGACATGTTGGGGGGGGGGGAACATGAGCACGGAGCAGCTGACTGTGAGGATCTGGAGACCTGCACCTCGTTGGCAGACAGTGCTGTTCGGTAGTGGCGGTTGCCAGGTTGATGTTTGCGTGATTTTTCTCCCAGGAACTGTCTCCAGCCCCCCCCCCATCACACACAGCAGGTGTCACAGAGACTCTGCCTCCCACAACCAGGGTGTCAGGCATCAGAGGAGCAGCTTCAAGATTAAAAACAAAAAAAAAAAAATGGTGGGTTGGATGGGGCGCTAACATCTGTTCTCGTCACCGTGCCGACGCAGCTGGCGGGGCCTGTGATGTCATCGGCGGGCAGCTGGCCGGCTGCGGCTGAGAAAGTGCAACGCCGATGTCAGGTGAAGGGGGGCGGATTTTCCAGCAAGTGGGACGCCTGGGCAGCCTCAGCCCCATGGGTCCACATTCCTGGAAGGCTGGGGGGGGGGCACGTGGCCAGCCGGGGCATCCCAGCTAATCCCTCCGCTGATGAGTCAGGCTGGGAATCTTGTCCCGGTCTAGCCTTCGTGAAGGGCGTCCTACATATTCCGATGCCGGCGATTAGTGGGTGTGCCCGTAGAGGGACGGGCTTATCGAGGGCGATGCCCGGGGCGAGGTGGGGGGGCCCCGACGTGAAGCGTCCTCTCAGCCTGGTAGCTGCTGACGGAGAAAACACACCGACCCGTATTGCATGTTTCAAAGGAGGCCGGTGTTTTGACACAGGCCTGCTGCGATTGGGGAGCAGGCCGCTCAGACAGGCCTCCTCTGTTTGGAGAGCCTCTGGGGGCTCAGTCCCCATCCACCGTAATAAAAACCACTTAAACCAAGCGCCCCACCCCCACCCCCCACATCCCATTCTCCCAGGTACCTGACAGCCCCCCCAGCCCCGCATCTTTAATGGGAGACGCATTATGGAGCTGCTCCCTGAAGCTCCGGGCCTCTGCATTTTCAGCGGATCAAACGCATTTTTACGCCCCTGCCAACGCAGGGTACCGCGCAAGGGCAGCGCCAGGCCATCCGTTTGTTTCCAATTTATACGTTCGGCTCTGGATCCGCGCGTCTGCCGAGGGTGGGGGCCTCCTCCGTACGTACGCACGCATGCACGCGCGCGCGAGCAACACTCTGCGGTGAATCTGGAAAGTTCCGCCACGGTCGGCCTCTCCCCGGCATCTGGCCGAACGAAAGCAAAACGTCGGCAATATGACTGGCGCCATTTCGTTTGTCGACGGACTAAATGTGTCTCGCTGGTGAACGAAGCATTTTCTCCTGCCTCTGTCTCTGACCGATACCAGCTGCTCCTCATCCGTGCGGATTTGCATGTGCCCGTCGTCTCTGCCGTGTTCTCCACGTCTCCCCTTCTCCGCTTTGTTTCCTCCCGCTCTCCACTATCCCTCTCTCCTCCTCCTTCAGGAAGGCAAACTCAGCTCTGTCACCCTGCGGAGTCTTAAAACAAGTCGTCGTATCTGAAAAGGGACAAGTGCTCTATGACAGCCTGTTTCTGCCCCAGGACATATTTTCCCTTGGAGATTGAGTTTACAAAAGCGGGCAGTGTACTGCTGCCATTCCCTTTATAATCTGCTGTATCCTCTTAACCACCACCCCCCCCCACCACCACCCCCATCTCCTCATCACTATAATAAGACTACAGTACTATAATTTGGTGGCATGTTGCTCAGCGACCCCTGGCTCCTTCACAAACACTGAAAGCACCATACTGATAATAGTGTGCGTGTGTGTGTGTGTGTGTGGGGGGGGGGGGGGCCGTTTTAACTGTGTTGGATGTCGCTAATAAAGATGGACATGTAAAAGCCTGGCGATGGGTCTGTTCCCTCGAGCCGTCGTTCCTGATCGCGGATTTTTTTTTTAGCTTGCTGAAAACGGCCGATTACAGCCGGTCATTTTAACAGGGGCTGCTCTGTCACAGGGTCCCACGGGGGTCGAACAGTGCGAGAGCTCTTAGCAAAATCATTCACAGAGTCGCTGTCAGTCCCTACCGCTTCTCGCGTGCCACTTTTGTAAAGGTTCATATGTAAACAGCAGATCAATTTATTATAACAATGTAATGTAGTTCCTGCCGGCAACGTAACAGAAACAAACTTTTCTTTTAATTCTCCAATGAATCAACAAACCACAGCGACTGATAACTATTTTGTTATTATTTCTTCTTATTGTAAAGGAATATTTTACACATGTTAAATTCTCCCCTGCATTGTTTTGGTAAACCGGGGGTGTGTATACGTTTCTGAATCGATTTCGGTCAGGTAGATTAGGGGCAGCATCAGCGTCCCCCGCAGGTGACAGAGCTAAAACACGCTGCTGTCACTGTTGCATCATGCAGTGATGATGTGAGGCATAAAATGCACAAAGGCAACGACGCAGACAGGCACCGCTGCTGGGTCTATAGAGGTCAGAGCCGCGTCTGTATCTCTGCGGCACGAGAAAGTATCAGCGCAAACATTTACGACTCATGGAAACTTCCCAAAGGTCAATACAACAGCTTTTGTGCACGTGCTGAAAGGCGTTCGAAGATCGATCGAGAAGCAGTATTAGAAAAACTATTATCACTTACTTTCATTGGCCCTTATTCATAACAAACAGAGGGGTTTGTTATTTGAAAAAGGCAGGGACCACAGAAGGAAAAACTGCGAGAAACAAGAGAACTAAAGATGTGTAGTTTCACATGAAAGACACAGAGGTGTCTAAATGATGACAATGGCACCAAAGCCTGGATCATCCAGGAATAGATGGTAAGGCTGAAAATGCATTTTACAAATATAACAAAATGTCCTCCTTCATTTGTGTTCATAGGAAACTTCCAAAGCTCTTCACACTCCAAAGGTTTATTTTTAATCAAAAGCCTTTACATGGTTAGAGATTTTATTCTTTATATGTGCACCAAAATCATATTTTACAACATTTTATTTCCACTTTGAAAAACATATTGTTTGAAATTGATTTTTTAAATATTATAAAGGGCTTACAGTAAAAATCTTTTTTTAAAAATCCTGTAATTGTAAATAAGCAAATCTAAAATGTATGCAATATATAATACAAAAACCATCCATCCATTATTATTAAAAGCCTTTTGTCATTTATAATCCATCTTTTAACGCACTTTTCCTGTGTTATGAAGAATTTAGTATCACGCCTTTGAAATTTGGAATAAAGGCACAGAACAAATCCCGCCGTTCTCTGCTTTCCCGTGCTGGGAAGCGGCTCACCAGTCCTGGTGTGTCATCACACCCTGTTCCACCTTCAAAATCTGGACCTGTCTCACGAAGTTCCCTTTGTCTCTAAATTCCTTTTCATTCTTTCTTTACAGACCATCGCTTCCCCCAGCTCTGTGCTAACAAGTCAAGCCTAATTGTCCTAAATTGCGGGGGCTGGCTTCTGAAGATGTGTCTGACAACAGATTTGTGCCGTCCCATCCCAGGTGTATATTCTAAGAGAGATTATCACTGATACCAGACTGGGGGACTAGGTCCAGTCATTAACCAGATTAGCTACAGGCTGGTATCTGGTCCACACTGTGGAAACAGCTGATTGGTTGATGAATGATCCACGTCTGGGTTTGCGGTGATGAGATCAATTGATTCATCTCTTTGTCTATGGGGATTGTGCATGTTTTGTCTGATTGGATGCATGCAGACCCGGGGAAGGGCACCTATAAAGCCCCCCAACCTCAAACCTGGGTGATATCATGAACCCTCAGCGGGCTTCATGACTAAGAGTATGGAACTCAGAGTGTCACCCAGGGTAGCTTTAAACACTCTGCTCTCAGGACACTTTCCCACATTCTATTTTCCAACGTATTCCATTCTACTGATTGATTAGGGTGCCCTCTGTTGGCAAAGTAGAATATTCCAGCGGTTTCATATTCGGTTGGTTATTGGTGAACAAGATATGTATTCTTTTGGATTTAAAAAACCGAGCTGTTAAAATTGCTTTAAAGGTAGTTCCTAGGGTGTAGGAGAAGGTTAAGGTATTACACACATGCTGTGATGGTGCTTAATCAGTAAAACTCACACTGTAACACTGACGTCTCACTGTCATGTTTAAGATAAATAAGTCGGCTATATTTCCCGCAGTTTGCCAGAGTTTCCAGCACAAGTTTCCACAGTGACGTCTTTCTATTGGGGAAAGATGGAGGCGTCGATCGAGCGCCTCTCAGCGGGACGCAAATCCACCTGCTGTAATGTGGCACTAACGGCAGCCAGGCTGTGGGGCCCCTACTCATCACCACCCTACTCCAGATGTGCACCACCCCCTCCCCCCCTCCCCTGCCAATCCTCACTACCACCAAGGTTCCAAGATTGCCCCCTCGCTCCTGAATTTAGGGGATGGGGGGGAATGGCAGTGGGTGGTGGGTGGTAGTCGAGCCAGGGAAGGCCGCAGAGCTGTTCCGGTGCTTTCTGCTCGGGATGGGAAAGATGGGGGGGGGGGGGGGGGGGGCTGCATGCTTGCCAGTCAATTGGCTGAAACATCAATTTTCACCCTCTTTAAGGGGCAGAATATCCGTTTAAAATTTAAACAAACTGAATCAGGCAGATTCTTTGGAGCTCAGTGGGATCTTTGCAGTGCCGACTCGAGTCGCGAGGCCGATCGTTCGGGGACGGCCATGTGTCACTCACTAATGGCTGCTTTCTCACGTGGACACGTATGCAGCTGCATTTTTTTCGGGTGGGAATAAATAATTCACAAAGACAAATAAGCTAAAGAATGATTGCACACATTTTTCCTGAATCAGAAAATACTTTTTTAGGTAGCGCAAACTGCAACTTTTGCGTATTTGTGGATCTGGAACCTCAACCACACATGCTGCCTATAAATAACCTAAAGCCTGATCGCAGACATTTCTGCACAGAAAATACTTTCTCGTTGCTCAGAACCAGCTGTGTTTGCAAACTATTCGTTTGCCAGTGTTTAAAAATGCAGCATAAAAGAGAGATAGAAAAAAGAAAACAAATCATTTAACTCAGCTAAGATTTATTTCGAACATTTCAGTGGGCATCACCGTCTAACGACCGCTGACGGCTTTCATCGATTCATTTTGAATCTCTTGTGGTTTGCTGCTGTTTTTGTACAACCCCAAATGTACGAGATACTTTATGGGTGGACTTACTGTTAACGCACAATTGATCGGCCGTTCCGCACCACAACAATTTGATCACAATGACCTCGGCTCAATCGACGTTCATGAGTATGAGAGGCAGAAAAAACATTGGGCAGTACTGTCCCGGGGTCTCTGCGGGAAGCTCGACACCAGGGACTGGGGAGAGATGGAGAGACTCACAGGGAATTTGCCTGAGAAAGCGGAACAGGCCAAGAGGAGGAAAGAGACAATGATGAAGCACCATCTTTCTCTCTCTCCAAGTTTCTATTTAGTTTTTTTTTCCTCCCAAAATGTTTCCTCCCCGCAGAACACGTGGTGACAAGCTGCTCTCCACCTATGGTCAGATGGCGAGGATCCGTTTCATGGGAAATGGAGCAAAGCGGCGCGGTTCGATCTCGGTGTGATTAATTCCTCACATCCCGGCTGAGATGTTACGCATAAATAATTGATTGTCGGAGCAGCACGGCCGTCGTTGGATCTCGACGGCACCACAGAAATGTCACCTTTCTGATGTTTTGGTGCCTGAAATATTAAAGACAGAGAAATCAAATGCTTCGATTCTTTTTGTTTTCTTTCTTTCAAAATGCAGAAGAAAGAAGAGAGGAGTGTTTGTCGGGGCTCTGTGTCGGCCCGGGTGAATCGCACGCGATGGGCCTTATCTGCAACTGGCAGCAGACCCTCTCCTCCATGCATCGAAAATCCGAAATTGGAGGAATATCACCATATCTTTTCAAGTGCAAATTTTAAATACAGAAACAGTTAAAAGAAAGAAAAAAAACACTTAATTTCTTTATCTGTCTGGCCGCGTTCTGAGACATGTATGCACATATGTATGTAACTGAGTAACAAAAACACAACAGTCGCAACCTATAACATAAAAAGGCCCTCCACCTTATCCTTCTCCAGGATACATAATTCCAACTTTTTTTTATTTTCTTGACATACGTTCCTTCTTTCTCTTTTTTCACCCCGTGTTCGCTAAAGGGGAATTCTTTTGATATTGAGTCACATGGCAGCTTCGCTCGATATAAAAAGAGGTGTGGAAAAAAAAATGTAATTCTGCACAATCCACTTAATTGCAATATTAGCATGAGGCAGAGGAGAATCGTCACTGCCGGCTGCCGGCTGCTGGGGCTGGGCTGAGCTTTGCCGGGCCTCAACGAAGCCCAGAGTGAGGACGTGGCGAAAAGTCCAACTTGGCGAGATACCTGCCGTATTATAAGAGAAGCAAAGCAAGCCTCCAGTGCAAATCTCCACTTCCCACACTGCCTTCTCAATTACAGGAGATTCACACAGCGTTATTATCTTCAGTTGAATTGCTCTCACCCTATTGCTCTAATTGTTTTTGTCTTCTGGCATATTATACTTCCAGAGTTTGATTTTTAGTCGTGCTCCATTCACACGAGACAGTTTTTTCCCCACATATGCATCTTTACATATTACAATGTGTCGGGAACGCTGTGATTTGGCCGTCAAGTGCAACCCACCCTGACTGCAGTGATCGGGAATTTTTCAAGGACACTTACATTAAAGTGTAGGGCCCAGCGAATGGCTCCTAATTCCCTCTGATTACAGTCTTTTCTATGATGACACATAGGGATTTCTTCAATGGACGCTACTTTAACCAAACCAGCGTCTCAATGACTACAAAGGCAGTTCGGTCCCAGCTGACTTTTTCAACAAAGGTTTAACTCCAGTGGCTCTTCAGTGACCTCTGATATTCATTAACTGTGAAAGGTCATTGATGGAGGTCTGTCAATGCCACCACTGGCTACCTGATCTCATGACAAAGGGGGAAGGAGTTACAAGACGTGGCGTTTAAAGTACATCGTTTACTTTTAATATGACACCTGTGGCATCGCAAAATCAGCATTTTTCTCAGCTATAAAGACATGGGAGCGTTGCAACTTTGTAAGTGACAAGCTATAAAAATATTATTAATTATTATTAATAATGTAAATATGAGGCACTACAAAACTGGGAATAGTTTGTGTTTGAACCATGACATCATGTAGTATGGAGTCTAGAAAGTACTATGGTGTGAGTGCAAGTGAACACGATTCCAAACTTTATCAGTGAATTAAACCGCACCCCGTTCTACCTGTCATTTACCCACAAGTGTCTCCAAAATGATAAATCCTACTCCTTGGCAATTATCATCGCTTACTATGGTCTGTCCTCTACTTAACCTTCATACAAAACCACCAGAACCATAAATACATTTAAATTTTGCTTGCTTGGTTGTCACTTTCATACAGAATGGCTTTGTTTCCAGGTCAGTGCTGTGGGGGACTCTTCCAGAAGAAATTCAGGTCAAGAATCTTGAAAAAAGTACCATGCCCTTGGACAACTAGATATCTTTGTCCAAAGGTTCACTGCGATCACTGTGCCTCATACCTACACATTCACAGTTTAGTAATGAAAGGGCTATCTCACAATAATACTTAGACAATACATTTTAGAAAACTACTTACACAGAATTTGAGTGGAACAGCAACATTTCACTACAGACTATAAAACAAATTCCTGAAAGACACGAACACCTAATAATGCCGACACTGTCTCTCTGTTATCGAATTATTTCACATTATTCAGTGTCAATAGCGCTTTCGATTGGCTAAAACCATTCCCAGCCGGAGTCGATGTTTCTTTTTTCCAAACATGGATCAAATTCGCCATGTCTTTTCTTGGTGATTAAGTGTGAACAGCCATGTAAACTTAGCCTGACTTTGACAAAAACCTGCTCTTCTGCCTGACGTACAGGAACCATGTGAATCTTCAACCTCGTAACAGGGTCAAAGAGCAGACTGGGGCAAGACAGACAGGGGATGGAAAGAGGAAAGGAAAAAAAATGAGGGGAAGAAAGAGACTGCGTGAAGCCAACACAGCTGTAAATTTCAGCAGAGGGGGTGTGGCATAAAAGGGTGGGAAATGCATAGGACTGGGGGGCATAACGAAGTGATGGTGGTCATATGTCTATGGAGGCCGGCCTACAGTGCATTACATCACCTGCTGCTAACCTGCGCTGGCTGAGAGGCGACGCGCAAGACAGCATCCCACCGCTACCCGTGTGAAAAGCAGCGGCCGGTTTGTGAGAAGGACGTGGCACCTGTCATGCCCCTCTAGCACGCTCGTTTCTGCTCTAGCATCTGGGGGTGTAAAAGGGGAGAGTGGATCCCAAGGGGGAGAGTCTGTGTGGGAGGGGGGCAACAAGGCTCACCTGCTCCATCCTGTTAGGAACACGGGGGTCGTGAGGGTAGCAGGTCGGGGAGACGGAGTCCCAAGTGCCGATGCTACATCTGTAGCAGGTTTCACACGTGTTCAGTGCCGACAGACTGGTTATGGTGACACAGGAGCTGTGACTAGTGTCACTTCCCAGTTCCCAACCTTCAATTGAGGGTCTGCTTTAGGCCAAAAAAAACACCTCTGTCCTTCTGTGAAGGAAAGCCCACTGAGCATCATGCAGGGGCGGTGTCAGGCCGCGCTTCAGCAGGCCGCGCTTCAGCAGGCTGTGCTTGTGACCAGAAGGCCCTTAACAGCCAAAAGCTGCAGGTTCTGTCTGACCTGGTTTCTTAAGAAAAACAGTCAGTTGCTTTAGCTAAAAGTGGCAGCTAAATAAATGAAAGTAAAAATGTAAATACCAGTGAGTTACCGTGTTAAGGGTACAGGCCCAATATAGCTATTGTAATACGAAATTTAGATACTTTTTCAGTGCTTCCCTTTGATTTTTGTATTTAATTAAGAATATGTTTCCTTAACAGAGAAGAACCAGAAATGTAGATTTTTGGCGATTTCTTTCCAGCAATGTAGCAAGCATTCATGAAGAATAAAAATTTCACAACGGTGCCATGAAATGTGTTATTACACATACATGAATTTAGTATGATTATATTGATGTCTTTTTCCATTTAGAAACAAATAATATCACATGAGTGACAGGGCCACCCCAAAAAAAAAAAGATGGAACATAATTGGATTGGTCTGGGATGGGGGCCCAATACCATACGCTTTCATGGGGCCCAAAATCCCAATCAGTTCTGAGGTCAAAACCACAACGCACAGGGTGTGAGACCATGACGCTGCTCACCGAGCCACGAATAACTATAGTGAAGTCAATGATCAAATGAACATAAATGAGAGAAGAATAAAAAAATTACCCATAATCCTGCCAGTGTATCATAAAAAAGTCGCAGGAGGACCCGCCAAAGACGCCAAGCTCTGGGTGAGACCCTCGAAAGCTCTAACTTTACGCCGAATTCCTGCTCGTCTGTGCTAGGTTGCATGAGCAGTGCTTCGACCGAGTCCCCCAGCATGACAGACTATATGATTAACAGGTAAAACAGCGGGTGGGATCGCAAGCAGATGTTCCCGTTCGAAAACCAGTATGTATGTGAAACATAATATGATGATCTGTTAATGCCCCAAACAACTCCGCTATAGCTTTTTCATATATGCGGAAAAGGTTAGAAAAATATGAATAACATATGGATTTATTTTCCTGAGGCAGTTTTAAAAGACACGCCGTTCCCCAATTTAAACTGTTTTTATATTACAGTTATCTTTATTATGTGCGACCGACCAGAACAAGCGCTCTTAGATTGCAGAAGATAGAATGTAAGCCGTCTTTTTATTTAACTTGACTGCTACACAAACGTACATTTTTTGGCAAGGTTACAAAGTCATTTTAAAACGCGAAAGATCCGCATTGAATTGCGATAAAATGGGACCGACGCCAGCTTGTGCATCTGCAGTGAAGTTCATTTTCTAGGGACAGCCAAACCAGACATGAACCACAAGACGCATCGGTGTCTAAAGCAGGCTGAAGAACTCGGGTAAAAACAAGGACAAGAGGACTAGATTGGTGTGATAAACAAATGGTCAAATATGGATCCAAGTTCAGATCTGGGACGGTCATGTGTCGGTGTAATTCGAAGTAATCAAAAGGACAGCTTGTGTTAGAAATGCAGTGCTAATTTAATTTGATCTACAGTGTACCGGTGCAAATAAAATATGCATTTGAACCAGTTTAAATATTAAATGCATTATTAGTAAGATATGTTAATGAATACTAATTCCATACGAAGCGATCAGGGCGCATTTTGTTGTTGCCTGTATCGTAGTGAAACCGGAGTATAGCGGAGTGAAACCGGAGCCTATTTTTCAATTCAAGAATACAAGTCGTCCCATTCCCTATTCACACTGTTTGTAACAGGATTACCCGTGTGACGAACAAGAATTTGTCTAATGTTGTGACTTATTCTGCCTATGGACTTCTTTAAAAAACACAGAGTGCCTTGGAGAATACCCAGGGGTTAAAGTCCGGGAAAGCCCTCGCCTTTGCGAGGACGGCTGTGGCAGGCCAGATAGGCTCTTCCCAGTCACTTGAGAGGGGTGCCGGGGGGAGGCGCTAGTCAGCCTTGTGGCCCCCGGGGGACAGCTCCGGGCCCTTTCGGTTCTTATAGAGGAGATCCCACACAGAGGCAAACATGGTAACACAGCCAGCGGAAGATCAAAGGGTACTTTTACCCGGAGTAACTTTAGTTTACTGACATACCGGGTTAACCATAGTCGCAATGGTGATAATTTAACACAACATAAACACTCAAAAATAATGTCGGAAAAATAATGAAACAATAAGAGTGACGTAGATAATAATCAGAAGCACAGTAGTAGAATCTGATGTCTTCTTTGCATGTGTCGGTGTGAAGTCTGTCTTTCATAACTAAAGTACATGTTGTTGGTGGGACACAGCTGGATGACATGCTGTCGTATTATAAACAAATTGTGGGTGAATCGGCAGGTAGGACACACTAATTAACTCTTTATATTGTTAGTGCTGATGGTGCCTTAATATGACCCACCGAGCGTCCGTGCGCGCGTTTACCTGGTAACATCCCATGTGTTTTCCAGCTTATGGGTTTCTGATGACAGTGTTTTAATGGTGAGACTTTTCTTCAACAAGAAAATGTAGTCGTTGACAAAAAAAATCTCTCTCACATGATGTTTAACAATCAGGCTCCTGCATTTACATCAAAGCATTCTGGTCGTACGATCATTACAAAATTTTATGTCAAGTATCGTATAAATAATTATTAACTTTACTTCGAGGTTTCTAAATATTGAATAATATAATTTATAATAAGCTCGACAATATAGTTCGCCAGCTCGTTGTGTTTTCAAGTATATTAAGATAATGGTGTTTAATTCTTTCTCCATTTACTACTCACCACAGACAGAGGAGAATGTTAATAAATGCTGCTAAAAAGGGTGGTTGGCAAATGCAAACGCGTCTCTCGGAGCGGCGCCGGTTTGCACGGTCCAACAATCTCATCTGTACGGAATAAGGCGCAGAGAGCGCGGATACAATGGGATTCTCATCGGCCGCGTTTAAACATCAGAATTAGTCATAAAAAGGCTACAATAGTAAAGGGAGAGAAAAGCGCCCGAAAAGCAATTACTCCTTAAGAGGCTTTTGTTTATTCTCCCCTTGCTTTTGGAGCAGGTTCTTCCTGCATTACAACAACAAAAGGGCGGCAGAAAGGAAAGTTGGATGTTTAGGGGGATGCGCTCGCCACGCCTGATTTAAGTTTTGCCGCGTCGCACGGATGCCTCGGTGAGTGAATTTGCATTGTCAGTGTTTCCGAGCCTAATCCCTATTCTTATGAGGTTACCTGGTTTACAAGCACGCTTAATAAGCATCCCGTCGCATGATCATATGCTCACCATAAGCTCCTTATATAAAGAATTTTAAAAATAAATAGACGCTTGTTTAGAGAAAATAGTTGTTGTATCACTGTGTGGCAAGCTCTGAGATCCCAGTCGCGTATTTTTGTAATCATTATTGCCCCGTGGATTTGCAAACATGCACAGGGAAAATGGGTTGACTGCGGCACTCCAAATCTTTGCTTAATCCGTTGTTTCATTGGTCTCTTCTGAGAAACACAAATATAAAATTATACAAGCGCTAAAGAATACACACTGGTGAATAAATTTGGACACGCGCCTGTTTATTAAATCTGTTGACATCTACTTCGGGATTTACATTGGAATGTAGTGCAGTAGCTTCCGCTGAGTAGGCCTATTTTGTTCAGCAATTAAAGTTGACCTTTTACAGGAAACGCACCTTATCGTTAATTTCAATAGCCTATATGGCAAAACAAGCTCTTAATTTTATTTTAAATAGCACGGCGTTATATTCCATGTGCTGCCAATTTAACAGATTGTTATAAGATCATTGTTTTGCCAACAGCACGATATTCTGCCAAAATTTGGTTTAAATGAAACAGTTTCAGCATATTAAAATTCAAATCTTGGCAGACCAGCAGTTTGAATATATAATTAATATTCTTCTTTTAATTAATATACCAAATAAGTCCTGAAACTTCGCCGTCCAATTAAACGAATTTGAACAATCTGAAGACGTTGTAAAATTTCATCTCACAATCAGTAGGACTTTACTGCCCTCTGGTGGCTAAGAATGAAAAACCAGACAAGTTGTCATTGCACTGAGATACAGTAGGTGAATGCTGTATTTGTTAAACTGTGGTTCACCTTGTACGCATGGATCAAACGCAGTAGGCATACGATATAACTTAAATTCCAGTTTGTTGAGGTGGTCAGCAAACTGGGGTGGCTTGCAGACATGGAAGGGGCAGAACTGGACGTATTTCCTGATACTGCTCAGGTCCTTTGGTGCATACAGTACACTGCTGCACTTGACAAACTCCTGACTTCTTTCCACAAGATCTTACTGTCAATTTTTTCCTACTTCAGTTTTTCTCTCTATTATATGTACAAATCAAAGCCATTCTGTTTGCACAGGTTGTTAGTTGCTAGGCTGTCTGGGCCTGACCAGTATGTGTTCACTCTGTCACTGAAGCTGGACTAGAGTTATGGTGGGAGAAAATAGCGCAGCTCATTGACCACTTTGTGTCAAACGGTTTGGAAAATAAAGGTTGGAAGATGGATGGATGGTGGGTAACTATAGATGATGTGCCATACGTATGTTGGCATTTTAAAATGGGGGAGGAATTCAGCAGAATAAGGTTTAATGTAAAAGCTGATAATTGATATTTGAGTTTATGTAAAATTATTGGTTTGAATCCCAGAAGGATCCTGAATTACTGAAAAACACCCAGCTGTATGAATGGAAATAAATCCAGCAAAATCAAGAAAAAGCTGAGAATGACTGTGGTTTGTTGGCTGGATCAGAGTCGTATCTAGTGTCACCGTGTCAAGTTGTGCTGAAAGTCTGCTGAGATGTTTTTTGTGGGCATGTTTCTTAGTGCTTTTTGACTTGAAATCAAACTGCAGTTTTTAAAAATGTTATTCTAGTGGTGGGTACTGTGTGCCTAGGGCATGCCTGGAAAAATGTGCAGTAAAGCTTCTCTGAACTGTAATCATCACACGTGGTCTCGTCCACTACAGGTCAATAGCATCTACTATGACTGCTTATCCAGTAATGGTCATGGAGAGCTTGTACGAACATATATTACTGATATCTGAGGAAGAACAGGGAACAAGGAATGAGCCACCGGGGCAAGACACTGCAGGGCAGACACACTGCAGGGCAGACACACATAGCCAAACATAAAATGTTAACAGAATAGGCACTGAGTCGGAATGGATAGTCTATATATGTAAAGATTAGGTGTTATTGAACTGGTCTCTGCGGTTTGGTAAATTTGGGGGACAGAAACAATAATGAGAGTAAAAGAACCAATCCAGAGGTAGCGAGGCCCTTGAAATACTTTCATTTTTTCCCTCCCTATTCCATTGTCAGAAGAAATTGCATCCCGAATGGTGGCTACGTTCGCTTAAGCAGCCGGATGGAAGTTTGCCGCCCAGGTCACTTGAAGGTGAGACATGTTGGTGCAGCGGCAATTGTGATTTCCCCTGCGTGCTACGCTTGCACAAGGACATGGCGAAGGACTTTGTGTGAGCGGGCCGGAAACGGGGACACGTCTGCGCAAAAAGTGGAGAGAAAGGCATCCTAGAAAGAGAAAGAGACACCCCCGGGGGTGCGGAGCAAGCCAGCTAGGGGGGGCGGGGTCTGCAGAGTGCAGGCTTACCGGATGGTGCCAGGTCCTGGGGGGGGTCAGTCCTGCCATTAAGGCCGTAGGCAAGGTTACAGCAGTCTTAAGCAGCATAGTGATGGATGAGGACAGACATTTAGAGGGGAGGGGATCCTAACTTTACATTATAAACAAACATGTAGCATGTCTCTCTTGCACAGTGTTTCTTTGTAGTGTGTCTTACTTCTGGAAACTGCTGACATTTCGAGTTTATTCTAGCCATGCTGCCGCTCTACACCAGTGTTTCCCAGTCTGGTCCTCAGGGACACACAGACAGCTCATGTTTTTGCTCCCAACTCCCAGTAAGAATGTGGATTGGCAGGGAGCTGGGAGGGAGCAAAAACGTGAACCATCTGCGAGTTCCCGAGGACTGGGCTGGGAAGCTCCGCTCTACACTTTCCGCTTGTTCGTCTTGGAGATGAGGGCTCTATGCATAAGGAAGAAGGAGGCCGTCTTCTATTAGTAGATGTTATGGTGAGGTGATGTCTACTGACGCGAGACCATGTGCTCCTCTGCGGAGTCACTTTGCCATCGATGGAATGCTCACATTCTGAGTGAATCAAGTGGCAGAGCCTCATTTAAATACCTCATTTAAATACTGCATTTAAATACCTCATTTAAATACCACTTTTAAATACCACTTTTAAATACCTGGGTGTTCACCTGAATGAGAAATTGGACTGGTCAACAAACACAGTTGCCCTGTATAGAAAGGGCCAAAGTCACCTCCACCTGTTGAGGAGACTGCGGTTCTTCGGGGTGTGCAGAGAACTCCTACAGACTTTTTACGACACAGTAGTGGCCTCAGTAGTTCTCTACGCTGTTGTGTGCTGGGCAGGGAGCAGCTCGGACAGAGACAGGAAAAGACTTAACAGGCTTGTTAAGAAAGCTGGCTCTGTCCTGGGCTGCACACTGGACACCATCGAGGAGGTGGCGGACAGAAGGATGCTATTAAAACTGTCATCCATTATGGATAACCCCTCCCACCCCCTGCACCACACTGTGGAGGCTCTGAGCAGCTCCTTCAGCACAAGACTGTTACACCCACAGTGCAAGAAGGAGTCGATCATTCCTCCCCACAGCTATTAGACTCTACAACACATCACTGCAGTGACCATATAATCGGTATATATAATCCCTGTATATGTATACATATACTGTATATACTGTATATATATATATATATATGTGTGTGTGTGTGTGTGTATGTATGTATGTATGTATATATATGTATGCATATATATATATATATTCAGCAGCTGTTCATCCATATACCTAGCATTGTGTATATTTCTTTATATTTTTACTTATATATTTATACAGTTTTAGAAATTGTTTTTCTATTGTTTTTATTGTCTATATTGTTATTTTTTGCTGATCCTACGGATCCTGTTATACTGTCTTTTTTATTATTGCTGCTGTTTCTAAGGAATTTCCCCATTGTGGGATTAATAAAGTCAATCTAATCTAATCTATTCTAATCTAATTAATGCCCACAGTTCTGTGGGCAAAATATGCAGCCACCAGTGGCAGTGGGATCTGGACCTGAGCGGCCAGTTCTATAACCTTTTGGGCATCAGAGTGGATGATGTACTGGGAGAAAAGGGAACCTGTGACCCATGGCCACCAGAAACCAGTGCAAATATATCTGGGAATAAAAGTCATAATGGAGTCAAACTGGTGTCAAACAGCTTATCCTGGACAGAGATTTGGGGAGGTAATTCACTGGAGGAAAAAAAAAAATCATTATTGTCCCTTTGACAGACTGGCATCTAGAGACGCAAGATATATCGGTATCAGCCTATATTCGTTACAAATTAAGATATGACACCTCTTGGCCGATATTGCTGGCCGATATTTCGGTTATCGGTATTTGTCAAAATTTTCAATGTCGGTGCAGCATCACCTTCATTCTGCCCAGGATCTCCCTACCTTGCTGGTACAGGCATCATGCTCACTGTGAACCTATTTTAGATAAATGGTTGCAGAAGATAGATGGATGGATGGAATCATGATTGACTTTTAGTCCTTTCATTTCCTGTATACCTGTGTCATGAGGCTGAAAACCTACCCCACGCGTCTTTGGTTTCTTGCCACACATTGCAGTTTCAGGTTACAGCTGAATATCCAGTTGATAGGCGCCGGGGTTTTTTTTAATAACACCATCAGATACCGTGAATGCTGCTAGACTCCAATACTTAACGGAAATGCTGAATGTAGCATGTCGATTGTTACGCTTCGGCTGAGGCCCACTCGGTCAGTGCAGTGCTCTCGCTGGCCAATTTAGCCCTTTGTGTCGCCAACTCAAAGTGCAGAAGGGGCAAAGTTAGCCACCATCACCGCTTAGCCTATCCGGTCCTCCTTCCAAGGGATGAGCTCATCAGACCAGCCATTAGGAGGTTCTGCTGCAAGGATTTCTTTGTCTTACCTTTTTCCTGTTTTTGTATTATTCTGTCTTAATGATGATGTAATGTTTCAGAACACACCCATATAAAGTGTCTTATTGGGTAACGTTGGGTTAAACCAGGCAATGACTGGCAGCACAATTAGCATCCTGTCATGCTCAGGGTGATGTAGAGACAGGTGCAGTTGTCCATTATATTGATCATAACTACGTCTGAAACAGTTGAAAATGTCACTTTAAGATGTCATTGAGTGTTGGCTGTCATTAACTTTGCAGGGAGTGAGGCTGTGGTTGTGTTGCAATATATGGATCCCTTTATACATACAGAAATGCACTGTACTTGTCTTTTATGGTGGGGAGACCATTTTTCAGGCATCTTGGTTCACTCAAAACCATTAGATGGCCCATTCATTAATTTTCTGTAATCACTTGTCCTATTCAGGGTTACAGGGTCAGAGCCTATCCTGGAGCCTATGGGTGCAACGTAAGGACCAACCCAGGATGGGGCGCCAATCCATCACAAGGCACACTCACACCTTTGGGCAATTTGGTAACTTCACTTAACCTCAGCGTGTTTTTGGACTGTGGGGGGGGGGCGGGGGGTGGGGACACAGGAGGATATCCCATGATGACACAGGGAGAACAAACTCCACACACATGGAGCCATGGCAGATACTCAAACCCTGGTCCCAGAAGTGTGAGGCAACAGTACTAACCACTGCACCACCATGCCACCCCCACTAGATGGCCATAAATGCTAAATGCCAGTACATGCAAGCTATCTTGCATGATCATCTTCTTCCCGTGGTAAACAGTTTCCATCCTCATAGGAGTGGAATCGTCTGTAATGACTCACTGAATGACTCGATGAGCATTACAGCCATGTGTAAGACTCTTTATGTGTTCCGTATTTTAGCTGTTATCGTCTTCATCTCACAGAACATACGGCACACAATCACGCACACCGACTAGCACTTAACCAGTGCTGTCAGGCCGCTGTGACAGGAAACAGGGACCTGCAGATGCGATTGAGTACTTTGCCCAGCAGATGGAAATGAAAACACTGTATGAGGCTTTACACAAAAACAAGCCTACACAGCAGAAACCAAAGCTTAGTCTTAGTTTTAGATATTTATTAACCCATTTAGTAATTCAGATGAAGATCGTAACTCAAGGATGCGACACTGCTGAACTCCTAGTGGCATTTCAATCTTCAGTCTCTGAACCACAAATCTGGTTCCTTGGACACTGGTGTACCTGGAACCTCACACCTGCCCCCAGAAGGAAAAAGGAAGGTTGGTGTAACTGCCACCTTAATGTGCATCTGATACCTCAGGCTCTGTTCATGTTCTAGAAGCTTGTCCACATTGAGGCCAACTCAACCTCAACTTTACTAATAGGACTAGTCTTATTTAATTGAAATTCTGCCTTCTTCATACTTCATCTTCTTATGCATGGTTGTCTGACAACATTTTGGCTGGCTAGTCATGTTCTTGATATACTGCAGACCTTACCATTGTATGATTCTCTGTGTAACCTAGTCTTTTTTCCCTGGGCTTTTTAACAACAAAATGTAAATCCCATGCCAAATAGCTGGAGGTTTTGTTTAGAGGACAATGGGTAAATAATCTTACTGTGAGGTCAGACTAAACGGTATGAGTCAGTTCATAGGTGCTTGGCCGCATGTGGCTTGTATATATATTTGCGTTTTGTAGGTCTAGCAGACGGCTCTTGTCAGGGAGGGCTGCCCTGTGACCTCCTACCTGCAGAGCTGTGGGCTTGAATCCTGACCGTTGCTCTGTGTGTGAGCAGTTTGCATGCCGTCCCATTGTTTGTGTGGCTGTCCTCTAGGTGAATTTGTGTCCCTGCTGTTTGAGTGCGTGCCCTGCAAACAACTGGCATACCGTCCAGGGAGTCCCCTGCCTGATGTCCAGCACTTCCTGGGACAGACTGGAGGCTGCAGGCACACTGCGACCCAGTACTAGATAAGCGGACCACCTTCTACCCTCCAGTATTACTCCGAAATACGGGAAAGGTGCTGTGATTAAATGTAGCTGCATTTCCAGTGCAGCTTATATGACACATTTATAGTAACGCAAATTTCCTCACGTACTCACGGGTAAATCAGAAGGGTGTCTCATTAACCGATAAACTACTTCGTTAGCGTCATAACTGGGTTTAAGGTGAGGGAAATGGCTTTTCATATGTATTATTTTAGACAACCATGCCATAACTGGAAAAAAAGTTTAGTTTAATTTAATTTTAAGATATTAAATTATATTAAAAGACAACCGTTGACTGTGTCATAATATGGGAAAAACACCACATACGACAGTAACATCAATTGGCGGTCCGGTTACACTATATAGTTACACTTACGTATAAAGAATCTGGATTATTATTAATGTGCAATAATTAGTAAATCCACAGCGTTTAAATATTAGCGTTGGTACATTACACGGCGATCGTCAATTTAATTTACGTACAGCAGGCTGGACCAATAAAAAAAATCATTTTAAAAATGCATAAGGCGTGTTTGCGTTCCCCCCAGTGCTGTGAGCCTTAGCGGGCAAAGGAAGGACACCGAGGCGGTCGGAGCCTGAGAGCAGCCAGATCTGCCTGATTTGGGGGATCCCGTTTTTGGGTCACTCTAAAAATCTTGTCGGGATATTTTCTCCTCTTCTGACAGCCAAGGTAGGGGTGGCCTACTATGCTTGTTTTATTTGTCAAGTACGATCTGCGGGCATGTGTAACGCGGCTGACATTTACATGTTTTCCTCGGTCTCTTTCCGCAAATAACTCCACCTTTTAGACAGCGCACAAACCCGGTGGCGATTTTAATAAACGATCGGAGTGAACATAAAAAGAGCGGTATGTAAATGCTGGTTGTGGTGTTACGGGAGACGGACTGACGGCCGGCTGCGGCGCTTTGCCGGCGCCCTCCCGGGCGGAGCGTGTCCGCTGCCAGGAGCTGCGTGACCGCAGCAAACCTTCTCCCCGCTCCATTACTTCCACACATCACAGATTACGGTGGAATCTTAAGTGTGGGTTGTTTGCGACTCAATAACAGTGAATGATGTGATTTAGGGTGCAGGTGATCTTCACTTTGCGGGGTGAGCGCTCCTCTGCCTCGCCTTCGCAGCCACGGTCCGCATTTGCTTATACTGTATTGAGTAACCGGTTAAATTACAGTGTTACAATACTGCTCTGCGCATCTGTAAATCAAACTATGCATATAGAGTGAACAGAAACAAATATTGGATTTTTTGATTAAGTCATCCAAGCTCTTTGACATTGCATTGAAGTAAATGGAAAAAAATCGATTTTTAAGGTTAAGGTTAAATTTACTCTTTTAAGAAATCGTTAATTATTAGATAATCATTTACTCATTTATTACGCTATCCAGCGTAACAGTTTACACAAACAATCCTACCAATCTACTTGATACCTTCCTAATTGCAAAAGAAGCAATATAGGCAAGGGCATAACTTTGAATTGAGGTTGAGCATTGGTGTGTGTGTGTGTGTGTGTGTGTATGGGGGGGTTATTGGCTGGTTTTGATTTGGGGGGGGTTACAACCCTCCATGCCCCCATAATTTACGCCCACTAATATAGGTGAGATTGGTGAAATTGGTGCCCCTTGGTCACAAATTTAGTTTATAAAACACTATTACTCTTGTTTTACATGCAGTACTCAAACAAATATACCAGTGTTTTTTTACACGTCTCTCCTTGAGCTGTGGCTTTCTAACCACGAGTTTACATCAGCATCACACTGTATTTATTTGGTTAGCAGATGCTGATAGAGAAACCTACTGATTTTACCAACACTGTTTTTGGTGTCAGAACAACAGTCTAGACCTTGATGGGCGTATGTCTGGCAGATTATGATCAGTGGTGTCGCTATACATTTTGGGCCCATTCAAAGCAGACCAGTCTAATTATGTTCCAGATTTTTGGGGGCCCCCGTCACTCAGGGGCCCTTGGAATTGCACTAACCTCCCTGCACCGCCTTACAATTCCCATAACATAATAAATAATTTAAATGCTGTCAAATTTAAAGCTGTCAAATAACAATTGACAGCTGCAATTTCTAGACCTCTAAGTTGTAATAGCAGATGAGATGAAGTCTCTTTTTACCTACTGAGAGAATCGTTCCGGTATATGCCACCTGTATCTGCTATGTTATGCCAAACATTCCACTGTGTGTTAGGTCAACATCTTGCGGTTTCAATTAACTAGCTGAGCTTCAGGTTCCCCATGTGGCATTAATCACAAATATTAGATGTTCCGCTTATGGCAATACATGGGCAATGCAAGCATATTTTCATTCAAACCATCACCAAAATAATGATTATTTAGCATAATTATACATGGCACATAAAAAATTAAATTAAAATGTTTTATACTAGTTGAGAATTTTAAGTATTTTACGTTGTGCACATTAGGTCCTGCTGTTCAGTGTTTTCTTGAGAGTGAACATTCTGAGTCTGTTAAATGTGAATCGGTCCTCTCTTTGATGTTTCTAAAGGGATTTTGTAGGGGCAATTTCTGGAGTCCCATGACACTGAGGATGTGCAAGAACATTGCATGCTTTTCCTTACACGTATTTTGTTGGACGGATGGTGCCAGAACTGTGGATGAATATGGCTGGTTTGCAGTTGGTCTAGTTTAGGACACACCAGCCATTAAACTGACAGCATGCAATCGATTTGTTATTGTTTCTGAAGAATTAACATGTGCCTTGCTTATGCAACGAAGGTGCTGCGTTCAGCTGTGTTGGATACATGATGTTAAAACATCAGTTTGTGCTCTTGTAGCGTCCCAGCACCTATTATGACGTACAGAAGCCATCAAGACCCGATACCTTGGCTTCATGTCGCCTCATATCTCGCCGAGAGGTATTGGTTTAGCTCGGAGTTTGAACCCTATCTGTTTTACCCCAGTACTCTCAGCTCCTGCCATATTGGTTTACCCATCCTGTCATCGCATCTCATGGATAAAACGGAAACTGTATTCCATCACAGACGGCCATTACATTGCCATAGCTCAGCGTCATGGCGACCGATATGATTTTCACAGTCCCCAGGCAACAGTGTCGGGTATTCCAGTGCAGATCAATCAGTTGCACGAAGTATTTAATTTGTAACGTGTGTATGATTAAAAAGTAGCTAAGCTGAGACATTGTTCAACACTTAGTGATTTTAATTCTGTTTACTTTGCAAAGATATCGTCTACTATTTTTAATTGTCGCATTTTTAGTTATTATAATGAAATCTATAAATTAAGGTACTATAAATTATTTTGTAATCTTATGTCATCTGCGGATGTTAACCCACCTGTCCATCTATTCCACCCATCTTCTAACTATTTTGGGTCGTGTGGTGTTTATGTAAATATATTTCCTAATAAAGTTATTAAGATATATAGGGCCTACATGTTATTTATGGAATTTCCTTTTTGTAGAAATGATAGCATTAAAGAAACAATGCAAAATATTGTTTATTACATAGATTGGTTGTTTTTGTTAGGCTACATAGCGACCACCTGCTTGAGAATTGAAACATCAGAATTATCAGTGCAGTGTGGTGCCTCTCTGGACAGCACTGTAGCTACAAAGCTCGAGGGTAGGGGGTCTGATCTGTGCCCCTGCTCTTGGTGTGAGGCCTAGGCTAAACATCAGGCCTCCCCTGTAACGTTCTGTTGGATAAGTGGCCAGAAGATGGGTGGGTAGATTATTTTACTTAGATGATCTATGACCTTTGCTTGCTATTATTTTGAAGGCTATCAAAAAGCCTTTGAAATGAAAGGGATTCACTTCTAAATTTGGCAGCTGACGTTTGGATGCATTAGATAGCCGAGAGCGGTGCCTTGCAGTCCATTATCATGTGCTGTTTACCAAGTCAGAGTACAGACTCTATAGTCCAGGATACTCTGAACTCTATAGTAATGTGTGGATTTTGGTCAAAATACCTTCTGAACCTCACATCTGGCCTGTGTGGGCTGGGACTTGGCAAGATGGGTTTTTATCACAACTGCCAGGCTGATTCGTTTTAGTCCACAGCTGGCGTTTTTGTCACCCGCCAGAATCCGTGGCATCCGAAGCTGGCAGATCCGCCCAGGCGGAACGTTCCGGAACCCGTGTTTTAGGAACCCCGGCAGGCTAGCGCTGCCAACCACATGTACGCGGATTCATTTCTCGCGAAGCGTTTTGTTTTGTGGAAGATAAGCACGTCTGGCTGTTGAGGTCACGGGACACCGGATCACGTGACCACAGAGAGCCGCCCCACGGGGCCTGGCGCCAGGACGAGGGACGCCTCTTCACCTACACGTAAGCTGAGAAGGAACAGTGGAGGAAAGTGGCAGGCAGGCCATGTAACACCCATTAACAGAGTAGCTAATTAGACAGCTCATTAATTTCCCTTTCTTAGACGTAGGGTTAGGGCACATCAGGGATACTTTGTGCATCTGTTGTGTTATGCAAAGCTAATGTCCCTGTCCTGTCCCTCTGCTTCCGAGCACAAACCGCTGATAGGGTCCTTGTTCAAAATCTCCCCTGGGGCAAGTATCTTGCCAAATTGAGCATATTTATATATTTTAATTAACTCTGCTTTCAGTTGCCAGTATCGTTAGCAGGATTAGGGGTACAGGGCTCTGGTTGTAGGGAATGGGGTGGCATTTCCATGACTTTAAAGACGCTACCCAGAATGCATTTAGGCTGGGAGTACCCAGGCACTGCAGAGGAGGGGTCGGGGGGGGCTGTTTATGGGGACAGGCATACACAGAACCTCATGAAGGTCTTAACAGCTGCAGAAAACCGGACAGTTATGGCAGTCATCAGCTTCCATGGGGGGGGGGAGGTTTTTGGAAGGGGAGTAAATCATCATTCTAATGTTACTTGGGGAAGCTGGATGCTGAAGCAGGTCCGCTACTTTTGAGATAATATCGAGGGTTTTATATTTAACAAAGTATATATTTTCGTGTGAATTAGCATAGTGTTCGTTCAAGCTTCCTGTCGTGTTCCGCTAGTGCTGCAGGATGTGAGCTCTGGGTGTGGAGTCTGTATCCCAGTTTGGCAATTCTGGTCATTCTAGACTGGCATCCCATCTATCCTAACCAGAACAGCTGATCTGGAAAATGGATAGATCCGTTCCTGAATTAAATGTGAAGTTATTTACACTGGTGATGATATCTTGTTCTATATAAAGCATTGTGATTGGCTTTACATACGCATAGCTCCAAAGGCTATAATACACCTATGGTTTGGACAGTAAAATGAATTAATAATTAAAAATAATTAATATTAAAAATAGCGTGTTACTGTTCTCACCACGCATGGCAACATGAATGTTTTTTTCACATCCCCCTGGCAACAGCATTAGGTATCACTCTGCGGACAAATCAGATCCACGAAGTACTCAGTTTCGAACTTGTATTATGGATTTGCGGAATAGGTTTCTCTGTAATAAAGTGTGAGTAATGTGTATGCTGTCGATGCTCTTATGCTGAAGACTCAGGTGGTTTAAAATATGCCAGTCTGTGGACCACTGAAAAGCCGCACGGATACTCCTGAATCTCCATCGTAACTTGTGCACCGAGCATGAAGTTCGCCCAAGAAAAGACAAGCATTTAGTCCCTGAAGACAGCGGATCGCAGGGCAACCCTAAATGAGTAAGAAGATGCAGACTGTTTGTGCTGCACGTGTTTGGGAAATCAGAAACCACTAAAACCACTTGCTTATAGTAATGAAAATACCCCCCACTTAATAATTAATACCCGCTTAAGGGCAAACCTGTAGCCAAGAGATGTGAAGGCAATGTGATAGGAACGGAAAGCAGACAGAGTAACTAAGACCAGGGACTGAGACACAGTGCAGTGTCTGTTACTGAAGATCGGGTGGGGGGGGGGGGTGACTGTGGACAAAAAGCCAGATACCGTCCGAACACTGTACCTCCCTCGAGGCCACAGAGTGCCGAGTCACTTAAAGAATGGACATTTCACCATAGGGCTTCCCGACGGCCAAAAATATGATGTGTCATGGAATATTCCAGCAAATATGTGTGTCTGTAGAACGGAGAACTGGAATTTTTTCGTTATGACTGCATATGATAATAAAATGCGACAACAAACAAATTAGGAGATTCTGTTGCAACTGTTAATGTGGTGTAAATTACACGTGGATGTCTGGGTGAGGTTACTGGTCCCCAGTAAAGACTAGGAAACAGGTGGAGATCAGATGGAGGTGGCATCACATCAGCTGGTGATCAGGGATGAAATGGTTACCAGTTTCCCGGTTAACCGCAGAAAAATTTCCAGCAGTTAGTACTACAGTATCAAATTTTTATTAGAATTAAAACTGTGGTTGATTACCGCGCTTTGAAAACTCATGTTAAATACTGTCCAGCATCAACCAAAGTTAGAGACAGTCTCCTGGACGCAGGTATGCAGCAACAGCATGCAGCATGGGATAGTGTCAGTGAAGATGTGGCACTCCAGAGATTTTTAATGTTAATGCACATTTGATATGGTTTTCGTATGTTTACAAAAGGTATTAGCCATTTTATTATATTCAAGTTTATGCAAACCAAAAGTACACAGTGCTGCTAATTTTATTTGTGGTTTTCAATATAAAGCTTGGTGAAATTATTTCAGTTTATCAGTATTCAAATCAGTATTTTCAGCACATTTTAACAATACCGCGATAATACAGCAGATAACTATAATAATTTTGGCCACTATAATCGTGATATTAAATTTTGACACTGTCCAAACAAAAGAGGTTTGTTGGGCTGTTTATTGCCTCAGATAAAATCCTGTTACAAAATCCGGCTACATTTTCTCAGATCAGTCCATGCAGGCACCTGATTGAAAATACACTCATAATAATACTAATAATAATGAAAGTGATATATTTTCTCATCTTGCCAGGGGGAATTTTGCCTACATGGTGGACCTAATTTCTTCAAAGCCATAAACCTTCAGCTAGACTGATAAATTATAACAGCAACATCATTTGTTTTCCTGCAATGCTTATACATCATCCCATGAAAAAAAGCATCTCATTTATCGATTTCCCAGCTTCAAGGTTCAAGGGAATCTGACAATAAAACGTTGCTGGCTGGCAGATAACAGCTGTCATTCTTGCCGAAATGCAAAAAGAAACACTAATATTTATCTGGTAATCAATACAGCTGTTACCTGTATCCATAAAAAAATAAACTCACTGTATTGGAAGTGGAGGTGCAGGCAAATAAATCCTGATATATGCAGCACATCTGTATGAGGCTTTGCCAATATCAGTTTTACTGAATTGCAGTTCAGCTTGCTTGGGTTTCCTTAACATGAAAATATCAAATACAAAGACGATACGATTTCAGTGCATCTGTCCAACCTGATACATTCAAAACCAGTTATACTTAAAAGCACGTTAATTTGTACTTAAGCCCAAGTCTCCGCACAAGTATATTAGCACTGTTTATTTAATGAGTCAACAGATACTCTACACTCTTGTGTTGCAGTGAACCAGACAATCACCTGGACATGGGGCATTAGTTTCCGTACTTGGGTCTCTTCTCAGCCCAGCCAAGCGTGAGACTCTACAGTTTCCTGATGTCTGTGTTTTACGTCTTTCTCGCAGAGTGAGTCAGAATGCTTTTCACAGACACACCTCTCCTTTCCCTTTTTGACCCATATGGACATAACCTGGGGTGATGATTTTCCCAAAGAACAGACCGGTAGCTGAGGTATATGTTAAGCCCAACATTTTGTGAATATTTCTGCCTGTATGACCTTGTAGTGAGAGTGCACACGGCAGGGAAATTTCCGGTCTGTCAAAGCATTTTAAACATACACTAGGAATAATTTCGCTATTGTATAAAATATTTTTTACAACCATTGTCCTAGTGATACCAATGTAATAATAATAATAATTGGGATTTTACGTTTAGCTCAATCCACCTTCAAAACATGTCAAACTTAAGAATAAATATTTCAAGCTCGTCATTCTGGAGGATCAGGAATCAGACATGATTATACGAGATCTGTTATTTCTGTTGACTCTGACCATGTGTTGTATAAACTACGTAGAAACTGGAGGGATTTCTCTTGCTGAGATCACTGAGAATTTCAGTATAAGCTTTGATGAGGATCAATGACATGTAGTCTTTGTGGAGCAATACAGTTTCCCTTTGGGCTCCCAGCTCATAGTACAGACAGTCTTAATTCTCAAAAATACAGCATGTGACACTGAATCCCTCAATCCATCTTATAACTGCTTGGGCTGCTCATGGTTTATTTTGGTTGGGGAGGACTCTCGAAGTTAGTTTATGAAACGTAATTCCAAACACTGAGGTCTACTGTGTATTGTGTCATTGCATTGTCCCACTCTGGATGGTCGATGTATGATGAAGCAGGCCGCTCCCTCCTTTGCTATATCACCGTTCTTTTCTCTCTGCCCCTGGGTGTTTGTCTTCCTAGAACATAACTGTACATGCAGTGAAAAATGTTTTTACGCAGATACAGTAGTTGGATGGAAGTGATTCAGTCAATTCAGCTGGTATCATGCAGAAACAAATTTCTACCTCAGCATGAAGAAGAAAGCATAACCAAAAGGTTCAGAAGACCCAAATGTGTCTGCCAAAGACTTCCCTGAATATATATACATATATGTTATATATAATATATATGTAATGTAAACTATAATACTGTAACCAGAAGCACATGGCCTGGGTTCTTGAGAAAATGTTGGATGATACGTTTTTTGATGTCGCGTCCCTCGACCTGAAGAACTAATTGCAATTCCAAAAAAAAACTCAGTATATGGTTATTAATAGAGCTCCGTTTGTTTCATCAGTACTGCGGCGTTTCTTAATGTAGGTGCTCAGGTTGTGTCCTGCTTGCTGATGGAACATGAACGTGCATGTCGACTGCAGACTGTGTGGAAATCGAATATGCATATTAATGTGAAATAAAAACCGGATCTTTCCCGCAGCAAGAGAGTCGGAACATTAGCGTATCAAAATATCTCTCAGGAGTAACTGGCTGCTTTGTGCAGTTTAGTATGGACTGTACGTCGACATTGCTGTTTAATAGTTTTTTTTTTAATTTCACGTCTGCATTAAAAAAACAGTTAGCATAACTTTATAACAGTCGCAGAAATACTCAAACTCACCTGACATATACTTCAAAAGGGTAAGCATGCATACTTGTCAACATAGCTGAAGTGAAAACGGTGAGATGGGTCATTAAAACCTGTATGACTTGGTGAAAACTTGCCAGCCGGGGTGGATGGGTGACGGAGTGAATCTTCTTCCACGTTGTCATTTTATCTGATTTTTGACGCGTGACATCCCATAAGATCGTCCATCTGCTTTGTCATCGCTTTCATTTTTAATTTCTTCTATTATTATTTAGAAACGCGAACACTACGACGGTCCGGCCATTCTGGCCTCTGCTGCGGTCTGATCGGTCACGTGGTCGCTTTCTTTCCTCTTCTAACGTACGAAGTGGTATTCTAAATGGTATTACGTTACGTAGGCACCCCTCAACTTAATTGAACTAACGCAGCTTACGTAGTGCGCCGCACTACATATTTATACAATTTGAAATTTAATAGAAAAAACATTACAGTACAAGACCAGCGAGGGTTGCTGCTGCGACTTGACCTGGCAATACTTCAGTCAGAGGATTAATGCATTAACCGCTGTTTTAGCTGTTACGGAGCCCCGGTGTTATTTGTGTTTATTACCGGCGTCGTGGAGCAATATCTGTCAACCCTGCCGTTCGTTGATTAGCACATTACCATTGACTGTTAATTAGCTTTCTTTTATCATTAATCGTTAATTAACGTTCCTTTATTACAAGTGATCGTAATTGGCTTTTAGACTGTTTATATTAATTATGTTTAAAATGAATGTTCTTTCAGTTATATTAACAGAGGTAATATAATTTCAAAAGAAATGACTAATCGAAGTTTAGCTAAATGTATTTGCAGAAAGTTGTATTAGAATAAGAGTGGCTGGATGGATTATGCAGTGCCAGAGGTGGAAAGTTCAGGCTCAGGAGTACAAACCCAGACCAAGATTTAGTTTAAACCAACCAGTTGAGTATGTTGAGTACTGTGTGAATGTGACTCTTTATACTCAACTGGTTAGTTGAAACAAAATCCTGGCCTGGATTTGTACTTTCTAACCCAGAACTTTGTATCTCTGTTGGAAAACAAAGCTGAATGATTTTTTGAATTTTTGACATATAAACCACTATGGACATATACAATGTAGGGCTATTTTCTCGTAGAAATTGTGTAATCCGACAGCATGAGTTATTAAAATGATCCCCTGGCCGATGTGCACCATGAAGCACTGCCCCTTTCCTGTCCCATCGGGGTCTGCGATGCCCCATCACCGCGACACGCTCCACGGCCCCGGCCCACGGCCCACACCGACAGCTGATCCCACCTCTTTAATGCCGTGGCCCTGCCTTTTTTATAATTTATTTTCTCGCCTCCCCATCTGGCCGGCCATCGCCCTGTGGACCCGGCACACTTCTCATTTTCATTTGACAGCAGTGATGATGCTGTTATTTATATGGCATGTCTCACAGAGCCAGTGAGGTTGACTTGTTGACAGTTTGCCGTGATTTAGAGTTTATGAGGAATGCCAAGTTCTTCTGAGTTTTCCACGCCGGCCATGTGGACAGTTATAGAGGGGGTGCTCAGTTTGTACTGCAGACCTTTAAAGCCAGACAGCAACCCCCCCACCCCCGTCACAGTGCTCCCTAACACTCTACTGGTGGCTTGTTGTTGCTATAATCTGTTTTTTTTTTCTTGATTAGGCTTTAGCACACATTGCTCACACACGGCAAAGTGCGGCTGGCAGCTGCTCTTCCTCTCGTATGGTGTTGCTCTTAGGAAACAGACGTGTTTTGCCAGGCTGTGAGTCGGACTGGTATTCGGTGGAGCTTCTAGAAATAGTCTGACCTCCTTCTCGTTTTACAGAAATCCTCCCACATGTATTCGCGCTGGAGGAGCCTGAAATCTGTCGGCCAGCCCTGATTTCTCTTTTATTTTAATTTGATTTGTATATGAATAAATGTTACTGAGTGCTTACCTCAGCCCTGACAGCGCACAGGGGAGTGTGTGTGTGTGTGTGTGTGTGTGTAGCCGCATGCACAGGGAGGCTGTGTGCATTACACGTCTCCAGTGCTAGATAACTCCCAGTCTCTCTCTCCACTCTCCCTCCTTCAGCATACATACACTCAAGTACTCGCTCCCTCTCTCGCTCCCTCCCTCTCGCTCCCTCCCTCCCTCCCTTCCTCCCTCTCTCTCTCGCTCCTTGTGTGTTTCTCACAGTCACGCACTCGCGTCCGCAGCAGGCACGGTCACACAGGCAGGAGCGCCGCACGGCGAGGCCAGAGGCACGGACCCCCTTCTCCGCTCCTCTCGGCTCTCCTCCTGCTCTCACTCATCCAGCTCCTCCAGACCCCCCCCCCTCCCCACACGTCCCTCCTCCTGGGCCCCCGCCATCGGAGCGACGCTGCGAACGCTGCACTGGAAGTCGGCAGAGGAGGTGGGTGCTCGCTTTCCCTCGGTGTTAGTTGCGGGTGGCTGCAGCGCGTGGATGTGGGTGGGGGGTGCGGGGGGGGGGGGGTAGGCAGTATCTGGGTGCCTCGCACTCTGCTTCCATCTCGCTGCCCCCTGTGCATTATTTCCCCCCCCACCCCCATCGCATTCCCGTCTCCCCCCTGTGGCTTTTCGTCGCTCTTGCCGCATGCGGAGATGTGCAGGGGATAGATCTGCTTTCTCTTTCGCCCCTGGGTTTTTTTCCTCCTCCTCCTTCCTCTTTTTTAATGCCTGCACATGCATGAGTCCCAGGCCCTCCCATTTCTCTGACTCACAGGGGGGGGTCTGACGGTGACACCGATGCATGCCTCTCCGCGCCCGTCGGCTTCGGTAACCTCATGCGGCGCGTGTCCCTGCCACTTGCGTTTCTCCTAAGCCGGCACCGCTGGTGTGTTTACTTTGCGAGGTGAGCATCAGTGGAGTGACACTGACCTTAGTGTCATATCCGTAAGTGTCTCGTCGGCAGCTTGATTAGCTTCGCGGCTGTCAGCGTATGGATCCGGCCTTGGGGATTAAACATTTCAGGCCAGCTTCTGTTTCGCATGTCTCACGCCCCCCCCTGCGCCTCATGGCGCCTCTGGCTGCAGTCTGGATCAGTCGCATGCAGGCAGCGCCTGGCGGAGGCTGTGGTTCGGTTCGGCACAGCGGGCGTCCAATCACAGGCCGGCCGGGTTCAGTGACCTGAGGCTGTGGTGAATCTTGTGGTGGTGTTTTCGTCAGGCCACAGGATCTCGCTGAATTTGCCTAACAGGCCCCCCAAAGTAATTTCTCAACTCTGAGAAAGTGCTGCAGGCTGAGGCGGATCGCATCACAGACTCTGTCTGGTCGCATTTATTCCCGCGTTTTGTGTACATTCAGCTGCTCCTTTTGAGCCCTTAATAACAGCTAAAGTGGGTCGTCCGTGTCTAGGACACCAGCAAGCCGCTATCAGCAGCGCTTCTGCTCCTTTCCTTACAGACACGCCATGCAGAGCTAATGGCTCTTGGTCCATGTGGTCGAGCCTCTGCTCTTTCCCTGTGGCAGATTCCCTGGGCATGCTGGGAAAGCTAAGCCACTATGCCAGGGAGGTCACGGGGTCACGGCATCACTTGTGTTAGCTGCGGGCTGCGCATAAGGGGCCCTCCACAGCCCTTCTTCACCATCCATTCATCCATCCAACCATCAGCTTAACCTGCTCAGGGTTCTGGGAGTGCCTGGAACCAGTCATACCTCCCGGTGATAATCAGTATGATATGAGCCCTGATACGGAAAGCCAAGCGCGCTCTGTGAGAAACGACATGGCTGTTTTCAGTTCACCTTGGGCTGTTGGCCTGCAGCAGTAATCTCTGCCTTCAGCCGCAAATGCAGCCCCACAGAACGATTCAGTTTATACTCAACCTCAGACGTCCCCAGTCACGTGCACTGCCAGAGTCACTGTGAACGTTTAGGTATGTTAATCTGATGCAGTACATTTCTGATACAGGATGACTCACTACTGCATTATTACACGGCACTTTATTTTATCTCACATGACGGTATCGGTTGGGGTATTTTATGGGCATTAAATAACAACATTAAACTGTATGTTTTGTTTGTACATGCACCTTGGGGCGCTCCATTGCACATATCCCATCTTGCTCTCTTTTGAAACGCATCCATATTTTTGCAGTGGGGGGTGAAGATTGGTGTCCAAGTGCAGGATCAGACCATGTATCTGCCCCCCCACCAGACCATTTCGGGGGGGTGGTTACAAGCTTTTTCTTAAGGGCCTGGTGGAAATATGACTGTTCTCCCGAGGACAGGATTCGAACCGGTGATTCTCTGATCAGTACCACAAGGGTCAAAGCCACTGATCCCCTCGTCTCCCCCCTGATATTCAGAACGGGCAAACAAACCACTTCAGAAATGAGCAGCTTGGCTACAGTCTGTCTATAAAAGTGCTTTCCTGGGATTTATATTAATAGATTATGTGATGGGGGGCACAGTGGTGCAGTGGTTAGCACTGTTGCCTCACACCCCTGGGACCCGGGTCCGAGTCTCTGCCAGGGTTCCACGTGTGTGCAGTTTGCTTGTTCTCCTTGGTTCGTCATGGAGTTTCTTCCAGGAACTATTTTCCCCCATCCTAAAACATGCTAAGGTAAACCTGGGTTGCCAGATTGTCCTTACTTCTCCGTGCTTCTTAATGATATGTGTCCCTCTGATGGGTTGCTCTCTGGATGTTCCGGAACTTCATGACCCTGCAGAGGACAAGTAGGAATAGTAAATTACTGGCTTATGTTATGAGAGTCTGACAAAGTGATTCAGTATCAATTTTCCTGTTAGGTATTTATTTACTCAACATTCTGTTAACCCTCATTAGACATTTCACTGATGCATATTCAGTATCTGGTGTCTGTTAGCAGGGTTACAGGGAAGCCATTTGGCCAAAGGTAAAAGTGTAATTATGCCAGCATTATAGTATGTCATATTCCTCACGGGCTGCTATTTAGGTTGTAAAGGCCTGAACTAAAACCGACCTTTTTTGAACGCACTGTTGTATCCACTTTTTGACAAAGGCTTTGGCCAAAGAAGAGACATCGAGACCGTTTCTGAACTAAAGTCCGGCAGATTGCACTAAAAATTAGAATGTTCCAGTCGTACCTTGTAAACTCGGACGCTGGCGTGAGGGCTCTGGCAGCGTGCCACTGTTATCACTGCAGGGGAATCGGCAGACGGGGATCGCCCCGGAGGACCCGCGCAGAGCCCAGAATGCACCAGAAAACTGAAGGGGGGAGGGGCTTCCGGGGTCACGTGACCTGCCTGCTGAGGCTCCCCTTTCTGCTACCTGTCTGGCCTTTTGCTTACTTAGAAGTGCAGAATAGCCTCTTCAGCAGCATTAGAAGCAGGCCGGCCTGGTAAAGTGAGCCCCTTGCTAATGTGTTATTGATCAGGCTTAATATGGACTCTGCTCGAGTGCCCCAGACGGGGCTGGGGGGGCATTTGGGAGGTGATTGCTCCCACTTATTCAGCTGATATATTTCCGGGATTGCACTGCAGCTAAGGAATGAGAAATGTTGCGTGGGATATAATGTGTCATATTTCTGGGATGTACATTATTTACGCTATTTTCCATGTTGAGTGCATCTTTGGAAATGAACATTTCGGTGTTAATGAAGCAGCATGTGGGTGTGTGTGTAGGATAATGAGATACTTCAGCGCTAACTGGGTTACCAGTTAATTCCCTTAGATGTCCATTAAGAGCGTGTAGCCATGTACATAAGAAAAACATAAAATGGCTTTAATCATTTAATTTGTTGCTTGTTCTAATGGGCACTGGGGATCATGTGTATGTGCAGCCCAGAGAGGTTTCATTCAAAGGAGAAGTTAGGGTGTAGAAGATGGAGGCTTTATCTCAGGACTGCTGTGTAGGCTGCACACATTTGTGAGCCTCGGGAAAAACAGATACAGGAGGCGGCCTCTCGGGTTCAGGGGCTGTCTGTCGGGTTCGGGGGCGGTCTCTTGGGTTGGGGGCGGCCTCTCGGGTTGGGGGGCGGTCTGTCGGGTTCTAGGGGTGGTTTCTCGGGTTCTAGGGGCAGTCTCTCGGGTTGGGGGCGGTCTCTTGGGTTCTAGGGGCGGTTTCTCGGGTTTGGGGTGGTCTCTCGGGTTGGGGGGGCGTCTCTTGGGTTCTAGGGGCAGTCTCTCGGGTTGGGGGGTGGTCTCTCGGGTTCTATGGGTTGCCTCTCGGGTTCGGGGGCGGTTTCTCGGGTTCGGGGGCAGCCTCTTGGGTTTGGGGGTGGCCTCTCGGGTTGGGGGGTGGTCTCTCGGGTTCGGGGGCAGCCTCTTGGGTTTGGGGGCTGCCTCTCAGGTTGGGGGGTGGTCTCTCAGGTTGGGGGGGTGGTCTCTCGGGTTCGGGGGCAGCCTCTTGGGTTTGGGGGATGCCTCTCAGGTTGGGGGGTGGTCTCTTGGGTTGGGGGGGTGGTCTCTCGGTTTCTAGGGGTGGTTTCTCTCGTTTGGGGGCGGTCTCGGATTCGGGGGTGGTCTCTCGGGTTCTATGGGTGGCCTCTTGGGTTCGGGGGCGGTCTCTCGGGTTCGGGGGCAGCCTCTTCGGTTTGGGGGTGGCCTCTTGGGTTGGGGGTTGGTCTCTCGGGTTCTATGGGTGGCTTCTCGGGTTCGGAGGCAGTCTCTCGGATTTGGGGGATTCTCTAGTTTCGGGGGCTGCCTCTCAGGTTGGGGGCGGTCTCTTGGGTTCTAGGGGCGGTTTCTCGGGTTCGGGGGTGGTCTCTCAGGTTGGGGGGCGGTCTCTCGGGTTCTAGGGGTGGTCTCTCGGGTTGGGGGGTGGTCTCTCGGTTTCTAGGGGCAGTCTCTCGGGTTGGGGGGGTGGTCTCTCGGGTTCTAGGGGCAGTCTCTCGGGTTCGGGGGCGGTCTCAGGTTCGGGGGCAGCCTCTTGGATTTGGGGGCGGCCTCTCGGGTTGGGGGTTTTCTCTTGGGTTATATGGGCGGCCTCTCAGGTTCGGGGGTGGTCTCTCCGGTCATAAAGATTGACTTGCCTTGTTTGAAATGATACCAGCAGCGTAGTAAATACTGTGTTCATCCCTACAGCTCATAAGTCCTTCCCATGGAGGCTAATGCTATGCTAACCTTTAGCTGGACTTCATGAAGGTGCTCGCGTGCGAGGCTGACCATGTGTTACAGCTGTGATTACTACCGTGATGGAGGGGTTTTTCTCCCATAATACTGCTACCCCCCCCCCCCCCCCCCCCCAGGGCATCATGCAGGTCCACTGGGAATTAATATTTGGAATTTAATCAGTTCCCTTTTATTTGCATTGCCTCAAAACCCGAATTTTTGTGTAAATGTGTTTGTTATTGCTGCTGACAGTATTTATAGGTTTATGGTACAGTATGTATGACACTCTACCGTATTAAATCACATTCTTTTACTATCTTGTAACGTTGTTCTGTGTGTGCGTGCATGTGCGGTCGTCGTTTTGGTGTTCTCCTTGTGTTTACGTGGGTTTTCTCTTGGTACTCCAGTTTCCTTCCTCATTCCAAAAATACGTGGTTATGTAAATTGGTCTCTCTGCACTTCTCACAGTGATTGTGTGCGTGTGTGTGTGTGTGTGTGTGTGTGCGTGTGTGTGTGTGTGTGTGAATCTGCTCCCTGTACTAGGGCCTTATGCACAGCACACTTCAGCGATGGATGGAGGGAAGGAGGGAGGCATGGTTGGATGGCTAGTTAGATGGAGGGAGGGGTAGGTTGATGGAAAGAGGAATGGAAGGATAGATGGATTGAGGGATGAAGGGATGGATGTCTGGCTGGATGGATGGGGGATAGATGGATGGACAGATGGATGGATAGATGGATGGATGGATGAACAGCGCTGCAGTTTCTGATGATGCCCTCGAATTGATGAGCTGTACTTAATGCACTCCATAGCACATGCACGGACTTGTTTAATGCACCCCCCTCCCCCGGGGGTGCCAACTGCTGAATAAATAAGGGGGGGGCGTTGAAACACCCTGAGTGCTCCCCGCTCGGCTCGGCCTGCCCGCAGTTTCTCCCGCCTCAGCTCCCTCTAGAGTTCCCGTCATTAAATATTGAGCGGCGTGAAAGCAGAGGCGGCGGGATACGATCAAAGTCACCGCGATCCGGCCAGTGGCGCGCCGCGGCCGATAGCGTCTCCGGCAGCCCGGCGACAAATCGCTTCCGGCAGGAGGCTTGTGTTTTATCCCGATTACGACGGCAGCCGCCTGGCCGTGGGCAAAACCGCTTAATGGACACGCTGCTCGGGGCCACGTCAGGCTGGTCCCGTGACGCATTGGACGCGGGCGTATCAGGTCATCCGGGCCTGGTGCCGGCGCGGACAAAAATCCGTGAAGGTGAAGAGTATCGGCGGGAGAAATGAAATCGGCCTGTGACGCACGGTAATCCTGCCAACCGCGACTTGAAGCCTCGTTACCGGGGAAACGCTCGGTTAAACCCCAACCGCTGACATCCTCAAATCCGTTAATTTTGTTGCTTTTTAGGAGATTATTTCTCTGCTGTCTTAGTATTATTTTCTTCCAGTGATGTGTCATTTTTAGGACCCCGTGTCGTCCTGGTATCAAGAAGGTCCAGATTGTTGAAACAGCATCTTGATTGATGTTGCCGGTAAAGAAGCAGATTAGTCACAGAGTCCCGACACGAGTGGGAAGATCTGGCGCTTGGCCTTGAGGCGGCCCCTGGGAAAAGCAGCCGGCAGCTTGTGCTACAAATCGGGACAAAAGGTACAAATTGGAGAAGCGCGTGATCTTGAACTGGAGCCGGGAGGTGTGATAGGTCTAGCCTGGCCGGGGATCCCCCCCCCCCCTGCCGTGACCAATCGGTGTCCTGCCTGAGCCCAGGAGGGTGATGTCGCCGCCTCAGCAGGCCGCCACTCGAGGCTCAGTGAACTTCACCCCTGCCAGACGCTCGCACCTCTTTGGGTGACCGACGGCAGCTCCCTTGGCCCTAAATCCATGGCAACCAGGGCTGGAGGGGGGGGTTAGGTGTGATACAGGAGGTAACAGAAGTCGTGGGTCGCGTCAGGGCAGCTCAAACGGTCACAGTGTCAGTGCCAGGGACTGCCAGCTAGTGGGTACGAGCCACACAAAGTGTTGACACGTTTGCCACAGACGTGAAGCTGTTCCTCCAGCTTTTCAGTTATGTGGCTGGTTGAATTACCTTTTTAGATGTAAGACAACTGAATGTGTTTAAATGTAAGATAAATCAGCACAAATGTAGCACAGAGTCAGATTAAAAATTACTTCAAGTTTTGTTTTTCAGCCATGATTTTTTTTTTTGTTTTTTACCTTGAATCCATCTTCCTATCTGAGTGATGGTGTAACATACAGTAAGAGAACAGCGCAGTAGGAGAAGCTGATCTGAAGCTCTTGCCAGTGGCCTGGATTTTAACTGACATCACCTGTCACGGGCCTTGCCGTGATTCGTGTCTGCCGCTTATTTCATGGTGAGACGTGCCAGCTGTCTGTCGGTTTAAGACAGGCGGGAAAGAGGGGCCTGGTGTTTCAAAACCACAGGGGAAGCCGCCACAGATATTTATAAACCAAACGGCAGCGAGAGATGACAATCTGACTAATTTCCTACATCCGCAATTTTGATGTCGATGCGGGAATAGTCATTACTATTTTTGCTGTTGTGTTAATATTTTATTAGTTTACCTGGTGATTGCCTTCTTTGTAGTAGTTAATTTGCAATACAAATCGTTTTCATTTTAGACCACCTAAAACACAATATCCAAGAGCTGTATAACACCGGGTAAAATTACAAGCTGTCTTTAGTCTCCTTGAGTCACGGTGCCTTACGGACTTCAGCATGGGCTGCATGGTGAACGGCCTCAGACATTCTGAGATTGAGCTAAATTTGATTGTAAAGCAGCACTAAAATGCCGCATAGCCAGGCGTGAGAGCCCATGTACTGACTGGCTGAGCGGTTACACTAAACATTTGTCTGGTTTGTAAGGCGTATTCTGTTCGTTTCTGAGAAGGAAGTGAAAGAGCGTTTCCACACAGAGGGTGATAAAAACTGAAGTTATTTTTAATGTCTCCTTGCTTTTCTGTTATGCTTTTTCCTCTGTTATCTCTGTCTCTCCAGCTGGCCACATTTACACTGCAGTACCCCCCCCCCCCCCCCCCCCCCCCCCCAACCTGAAATCCAGTGATAAGGCCATCAGAGGATGGTGCTGATGTATACGGCCCATCCATCGCCTGGTCCCCTGCTCTGTGCAGCTGTGCTCCGCCGGCCCGCTTCCTCGCCATTGGTCGGAACCCTGTCGCAAAGGGCCTGGTTGCAACTTTGCTCAGCAATAAGTCCGCCGATCCATTTTCCGCTTCTGTTCTTCGCTGCTCCTGGCCTGTGCCCTGCACCTCCGGCCCCAAAAACTCGCGGCTCCATCTGCAGCAAATCTCCCCCCCCCCCCCGGGAGACATGGCTGAAACTGATCGTACCTAACGGAGCATAATCAGTCTGAATGTAGCTCTGACTTGTTCATTTGCATATCGGACTATCAGGGCTGCCAACTTCGGTCAGCTGGCTGAAGTGAGATTTCTGATTCGAGACAAGTCTGCACACGCATTTACATGTATGTGACAGTTTTATTACCTTGTAAATAGTCTGTAGGGTTTGCAAACTACCACAACGCTGCGGATGTAGTTAATTTTAGGTCTGTAATCGAATAATATAGATTTGCTGTAAGATTTCCTGCGTGAGCGTGAGTCTGAATGCGTGACAGCTGGGAACCTGTAGCTCTGCCTTCAGCTCTTGTAAAGCTACATATTTACACTGTAGACTGAACATAATCGGAATCGGTTTTATTAGCCAAGTATGCAGGCATACAAAGAATTTCACGTGGTGTATTTGCTCCAAACATAACAAACAACAAACGAAAAACTTAAGCTAAATGAAACTAAGGCAAAGGGTTATAGATAAGTCAGGCTAAATTGTGTATTATAAATAAATATAATATGTATATAAGTTGTTACGTTAAGTGCAGTGGTGTAATAGTAGTGCAGCTGCTCGGGGTGGAGGAGAAGCTGGTTGGTTCTGATGGACCGGAGACGTCTCCCTGAGGGGAGAATTTGGAAGAGTTCATGGCTGGGGTGTATACAGCGTTTGTGTAATGTAAATGTTTGTTCTGCGTGGAGTGTAGGAGCGTTTTTTATGGTATATTCGCACAGGTAAAGCAGCGTTTCTTGTGGTATATTCGTACAGGTAAAGCAGCGTTTCTTGTGGTATATTCGCACAGGTAAAGCAGCGTTTCTTGTGGTATATTCATACAGGTAAAGCAGCGTTTCTTGTGGTATATTCACACAGGTAAAGCAGCGTTTCTTGTGGTATATTCGTACAGGTAAAGCATAGTTTCTTGTGGTATATTCGTACAGGTAAAGCAGCGTTTCTTGTGGTATATTCACACA